>NC_142195.1:3385000-3572500 GCF_026936395.1 Plectropomus leopardus | reverse complement strand
ACCATGACCTTGATCTTTGACCTTCAACCACCACATTCTAATCAGTTCATTCTGGAGTCTCAGTGGACGTTTGTGCCAAATTTGAAGAAATTCCCTCGAGGTATTCATGACATATCATGTTCACAAGAACGAGACACATGCAAGGTCACAGTGACCTTGACCTTTGACCACCAAAATTCAATCAGTTAATCCTTGTGTTCGCATTTACAAGGAGGAGATGGATGCAAGGTCACACTGACCTATGACCACCAAAATCTTCATCCTTGAGTCCAAGTGAATGTTTTTTTTTTTTATTCCTTTAAGGTGTTCTTGAGATATTGTGTAATATAAATGAGACAGACAGGGTCACAGTGACCTTGACCTTTAACCTATGACCACCAAAATCTGAACATTTCATCCACATGTCCACGGATGGTAGTACCAAATTTGAATAAATTCTCCCAAGGTGTTCCTGAGATATCGCATTCACAAATAAAAATAAGCAGCCCGGCCGGACATACAGACAGCCTGAAAACACATTGCCTCCAACCTCTGCAATTGCCAGCACAAAGGCAGAAAAATACAAAATAGAGAAAGACAATAAAAAACACAAAGACCTAGAATGGAGAATGGAGAGAAAAGCAGAGAAACTGAGATAAAAGACAGAGTAATGAATAAAAGCTTGATCAAAGAGAAAAAAAGACAAAAATTATTTTTTTAAATCACAAGTAGACTGAGATGAAAAAGTGGAACAAAGTGACAGAAACAGAAACAGAAGGAGAAGAAAAACCAGACAGCAGACACAAAGAGATAAAAACAGAAGGTAGATAAAGAGATCAGTAAGTATGTCGTCTGCGGAGCCGAGACGTGGCAGCAGAGGGAGAAGTGTTTCACTGGAAACACAGAGAGAATGAGACAGAAGCAAAGATAGAAACAGTGCAGACCCTGCAGGTATTTGAAAATGAACACACCATCAACTGATACCACATTATCTGCACTTTGGTTCAGTTCTTGCAATATTAACCCTAACAAAAAATGTTCATCCACTGTACTCATCCTGACCTTTTAATGTTTTACAAAAAATCAGTTATTGGGCGTAACTGAAGCATAAAGAGTCCACTTTTTTAACAATAAAAAAGCAGTCTGACTGACGCATTTACATTTTTCATTATCTTTCTTTGATGACAATGTCATCTATGAATGATATCTGAAACTGTGCCCTGCAGGTATTTCTAAATTCAGTCCTGAATTCATCAAAGCCATTAAAACTGATTTTTAATTAAATGGAAGAACCATAATTTAAACATCACTGTGAACAGTTTTGCAATGATTCAAAGTTAAAGAGGAGATTGATGTAGACAGAGTAGCACGTTAGTATACTCCATCATCTCCTTTAAAGATACTAAGGCGTTATGCTCTCTCACTGTGCTAACCAGAGGTGAGCATTGTTTGGCATGTTGGAGTGGAGTGTTTAAAATGAAAAGTCAAAAGGCATCTGGGGCAAAGTACCAAAAAAAAAAAAAAAAAAAAGACGAGGATGACATTTGTAAATTTGAGAATTATGGTATTCTTTAATATTTTTTATTTCTTATTTTTGTTTGCTAGAGGTTTATTTGTGTTGATCTTCCATTTAACAGGAGCTATTTTGTTTTGTTTTTTCCGTTGTTTGGGGATGTATGTGTGTTGTGTGTGTGTTGAAGGTGGGGGGGTGGGGTGGCCGGGGAAGCCTGCCAAGGGTGCCAAATGTGCTAGGTCAGGAAGTAGGTCCAAACTGCTGAAGAATATCATCTGAGCTTTCAAATTTCAATACAGCAAAGTGAAGGAAACTTTGACAAAGAGATCAAATAAAATAGTTATGAAGTAGTATAGTAGTTATAGTTATGAAGCGTAAAACATGACAGAAAGTAAAACATAGAAAGAGAACAGAATAGAGGACAGATCTGTGTGCTGGCAGAGGAAGCCTCGAGGCTTTTCCAGTTTTACCGTGACCCACATATCACACACGCACACATTTGTGTAAACACACAGGGGGGCTTGTCACATGCTAGAAAAAATTATCAGTCACCTGCTGACTCACACTCCCAGAAAAGAACACCCAGCGTTGTAACCTGATAGTTGCTTTTGAGTGCAGCAGCTTCGGTAAACAACAACAACAACACGACAAAGGAAGAATAAAAAAGAGGACACAAATCCTTACAGACCGACTGAGAACAGAGTAATTACTATATGAAACTCTCAGCTCAGAGTAATGTGACTGAACACACACATTCCGCAGAGAGGGGGAAATAAATAGATGATGCGCTACTACTCAGACTAGAAACTGGTTCACGGATCTGATGTGGTGTCTGCAGATCTTGCACAGACAGACGGGTCAACACGTTTTCATCCCAAGTCATCACATGTTGCTGCTTTGCAGTGGACTTCCGTATTTACAAATTATGCTCTGGGATTCCTGCGTCAAAAGAGACACATGAAAAGGAGTAGAAATAAAATGTCACATTCAGACGGGAAGTGAACACCAGACTCCCTCATGAAAGTCTGAGGTTTGTTGGACCCATCAGCCTCCCCTCCTGCCTGCCCTATGGGAACCTTCCTGCTCCTTACATTAAGTTGTTACCAGCAGCATTTCAACTTGACGCTGTCTAGCGGCATATTATGCAGACGCATCAGGTTCCGTGTGACCACGTTCTCAAGCGATGTCAACTGGCTGTCCAAAAGCACTGCAAAAGTAGTGGCATTTGACAACTTCGGAATGAGAACAGGCAGGGTGGGTCTGTAGACTGCTACAACCATCATGAACTCCACCCACAGTGGAAAAGGGCCGTCCACACCAAAAATAATCAATGTAACAATAATGATGTGATTATGTACCCCAGTGAACAGTCACATTCTGTAAACAGTGGTGTGTTCTCCAGCTATAATGGCAGTGTAGGAAGCTTTTGATTGTTGATCAAAATGCTCTTAAAAGTGATCCCAATGACATCTTTTGCCACAGTTATAGTTGCATTGGCACTACCAATAGGGGTGCTAGTGGGGGCCATGATACAATTGTTGCCCCCATACTGGCTCCACCTGGCAAAAATAACTGGAGGCTGACGGCACTGTGTTTAAAGGCCCAGACACACCAAACTGACATCAAAGAACTAGCAGCGACAAAAGCAGACTGTTGCATTGCCTCATGTTGCCTGTGTCTCGGGCCAAACGTTGCACATAAAGACACAGCAAAGACTACAACGGACGGCCAACCATCCAAAGAACCGCCACGGTTTAATGTCACTTGAACATGGCCCGTTTCCCAGTATGTGTTAGCATAATACTATCTAGTTTCAGAGCACCTATGTGAATAATAAGTGTGACTGCAGCGCCACATCTTTCCCAAGGTAAAAATCAAATGAACCAGTCATATCGTTCAGTGTTTCATCTCCGCTGTAAAACCCTCACATGTGAACATCATCAGAGTCACAGCTCGAGAACGGACACTTGACACTTTCCATTATCTGGACTTAAACACACACCTTCATGAACCCATTCAAACACTGTAAACTGACGCTTAAGGAGGGTTTAGAGCAAAACCACTGCTCTCTTTGTCTTTCCTCTGCTTATCCTGCTCCCCTCAGTCACTCCCCCTCAGATCCTCTCCCTCTCCCTTCTGTCCTTTGGGTCAGCTTGAGGGAACATACAAGCTAATTATCTGTGTGGGAAAGTGTGTGTCAGTGTGTAATTTTCTGTGTGTGGGTTCTCTCAACTTCATTTTTGCATGAAAGACTATATCTCTACCAGGCAGAGACAGGCAAAGAGGAAGGGAAGGATGAACTGGCTGACCATTGTTGTCACCCAAAGACACCTTACTGCCGCAGACATGTCATTTGACGTTCCATGCACCAACAGGGAGAACCGTGAACCGTAATATAAAGCCTAATGTAAGACAAATTAAGTTGATGTTGGGTCTGATCCTGAATTCAGGAATCTGTGCAGCTTTTTCACATGCCAGATTAACCAGTCACAGTCAGCACCAATTTTTTTTTAAATGGAATGCATCAGTCATAAACCTTCATCAGGCGTCAAACTTGCACTATAAAACAATAACATATTCATGCCAGAGCCACAGGCTGCTACAACCAATCACGACAAAATCAATTCACAAAGACTCCTTAAGCCATCAATAACTGATCAAAAAGCATCCATTTGAAACCCGAGGAAACTGGTTTTATTTCTGACATAGACATGGGGAAAAGGCAATGAGCATCTTTATAAGAAATGGCCCAAAATTAACCAAAAATTGTTCAAAAAAAAAAAAACCAACAACATTTTTTAGGTCAAACATGCCATTTTTAGGTCAAACATGCCATTTTTAGGTCTTCTTTCTTATCACCTTTTACTAATTTCTTGAAATTGGTCAGCTTATAAAAGGCACAGGACATTCACCCAGGAGACTGCTGTTTGTGTCCTTATTTTTACAGAACTTGATTTTTCACTTTATTGATAGGACAGCCGTAGAATGACAGGAAACGTGGGAGAGAGTGAAGATGACATGCAGCAAAGGGCCACAGGCTGGAATCGAACCTGGGCTGCTGCAAAGGCCTTGACATATGGGGTGCACACTAGAGCTAGAGGCTGCCCTGTCACATGCTAATTTTAAAACAATTATGTGCCACCACTACACGATGTGGTGGCCAGCTGGTACCACACATCAATATGACATCAGAAAGACATTTGGACTCTCACGTTGGATAGATATTAAATTTCATGTTGTGTGGACATTTAAGTGTCATTTTGCAGCAGCTGGGTGTTGTTCTCCATGCCTTATGACTAAATGTCATTTTTCTACATCAAGATGATGTTGGCATCAGATGTTTGCAGACATCAGAAGAAAATATCAAGATAATCTATATGGCATCAGATGTCCAGGCATTTCATTTTGGTCCAGCTGCATAAGTCGACTGACAGAGCTGTTAGCACGGCTGTAGACTGTTGTATTTTTTATTTTTATTTCTTTTGCTAAAAACCTCTGTGAAAAACTCAGTCAAGAGTTTGCAAAAGGCAGAACATGTTAAAAGCGCACACAACGTTGTGTTGCTTACGTGTGTTGCTCGGCTGCGAGTCCATAGGAATCATCATTTTGCCTCTTGTCCCCCTCCTGGCAGCCAGGGAGCGCTCCAGCGTGGAGATGCTGCTGGATGCCTCGTCACCGTCAGCTCCTGGGACATCACAACATTCAAATATGAAAACAGGGAATCAAACATTTTCCCTGACTTCATTACGCTGTCAAACGAGTATTTAAAATGAGCTCAGCTAACTGTTTTCCATTGGGAGAAATCATTTATATATGTTATTACTTAATACACTAATGATGAATCAGGCTTCATTATACAGCTAATGTAATTAAGACCCATAATTGATATAAATGAATCAGTTTGCACCAAAGAAATGGAGAAGCATGTAGATAATAAATGAAATTTTTAATTTTAGTGTACAACATATTGGATATGTGGATATTTTGATATTGCCAGACAACACAGAAATGAACCCTAAAATTAAATCTGTAAACAAAAGTTAGTGTTTAACCCCGTGATTTAACTTCTGTTGAAATGTGACTAAAAAGGCAATAAGCAACTTGGCAAAAGATGTATCCCAAATTGCAAGAAAAGGTGACAAGTAAATTATCAGATTTCTTTTTTAAAGACACATAAATAATTTGAAGTTTATAATAATAACTAATAGGGAAAAAAAATATTGTTATTATCAACTTTAAATGTTTTTTTTTTTTTGCGTTTTTTTGTTGTTGTTCCTGTGTTTTGCCAGATTGCTCCATCTTATATAATTACATAACACATAAGTGTCAATGTCCATCCTGTACCTGAGTGGCTGCTCTTGCTGCCTATCTGGCTTTCTGATTGGCTGTGTGCCACCTGTGGGAGGTCCTGACAGGACTGGATTGGCGAATCATGTCCGGATGGGGCGACACTGGGAGCTTTCTCCATGTTCTTCATCTCCATCTCCTCATGATGGATCCAAAGGTCCGGAGGTCGTAAGTCCTTCTGGCTGCCCTTCCTCTTGCTGGCACTGTGGCTCGCTCGCTTCCTGCAAAGAGGACGAGAAAGGGCAAGGTTAATATGTGGAGGAGAACGCCCCGAGTGACTGATGTTAGCGGACACCACATGAACCAAGGGTTGACTGCTATTAGAGTCATGTCGCTAGGCAACCTCCTAAATCACAGCAGACAATGAACACATTGGTTCATCTGTATCATGACAGAACTGGTGGCCTTACTCATGTATGCTGCAGCCTACACAGACGAGAGGGAAATGAATGAAACATCTTACTTCCTCTGCTGGGCGGAGGAGCGCCGCGTGCAGATCAGCGCCACGATGACGACCACAACCACGGTGACGGCTCCCACGGAGACCACAATGATGACCAGGAGGTTACTGTTCTTCTGAGGTGTTGCACTGCCATGAGGTGGACGCATTTGACCAATTGGAGACTCTGAAATACATATTGTAGAGAGACAAAAAAATATTATCAAACTGTATCTTATCACTGTCCTGACAGTAGTACATGAGAGATAATCTGTGAAAAAAATCATGTTCCTATGCTTCCTCCTAGTGCTCCTGATGGCACTTGCAAGAATGCACAACATGTTCTCATCCAAGCTTGTCACATGGTGCAGCATGATTTAGCGCGGTCCTTATGTTTGCACAACAGTACATAATAACCAACTCCCATGGTTGGGATTAGGCAACAAAGTCATGGATGGCTAGGTTTGAGCAAAAAAGGCACGTGGTAAGGTGCAGAAAAAAACTCCAGACTGCTGCACTGTCAGTTGTTATGTCATAATTATGTTATTAATGGCAGCATTATTACCTGATGCTGTCCTACAGTGTTTCATGCACTCATGTACTGTTCCATCCGACGGTATTCTCAAGTGACGCAGTTTGAGCGCCTCTAATATCTCTTTTGCTGTGCATGACATATGATGAACAAAAGTTGAGATTTCTATATGTGATCTACCATATATATTTTAAAATATAATTACTACCAACACTAAAATCAAACTTAATGTCCCGTGACAAACTATTGGCAGCGCATCCATCAGCAAAACTTTTCATTTTTCAGGGGGAATTCAAAACGTGTCCTGATTTTAACTTATTTCTCATAAAAAAAGAAAAAAGAAAAAAGAAAAAGCCTTTTGCACATGAATGTTCAGAATGGCTAATTTCATAATAGTTGACTTTGGTAAGTTTCAAAAGGAAGGTCTCAGAATACACCTGTTTTAATTTAAATTTTATTTAAAATTTACTTTTGGCAGTAACTATACTTTTTTTTAAATTGACAATATTGCTATTTAAAAATATTATTTAAATGTTGTCATTCATACAAGAATGTAAAATTACATTTCAATTTAATTAAATTATTTCAGTTTAATATTGGCAGCCACTGACTTCCATACAAGGTCTTAAACATATATTGCAGATATTTTCCTTCATGCAGATATCACTGGATTCTGAAAGCTAATATATCTCGTCATGAGATTTTGACTCAAGATTATACTCATCATTTTCTTTTAACCTTTACTATTATTGCATTTTTGAAATTGTGAGAATTGAGGAACAGCACAGATAATGCAAATGAAACATAAATATAGGCTAAATATTCTCTTTATCAACCTGATAAAAGTCTTTTAATTTAAAATGAAATCTGCTTTGAAGTTCTGGTGTTATTAAGACACACCGCTCCAAAATAAAAGCCTTCAGAATGAAACCTCAAGTGGTTTCACTTGACTAAAAACACAAAGCTCTGCTGCTGTGCCAATCGATACACAGTGTGTGTGTGTGTGTGTGTGTGTGTGTGTGTGTGTGTGTGTGTGTGTGTGTGTGTGTGTGTGTGTGTGTAGCTATGACAGGTGTAAAGGGAAAAAGGGGAATTGATGACACACTCTGTCATTCATTAACTCGACCTTGGAGCACATAGAGAGAGAAAATAGGAAACACAGGAGGAGCATCAAGTCTAGATGGAGAGCTGAGAGAAGTGTGTTAAAGAGAGAGAGAGAGAGAGAGAGAGAGAGAGAGAGCAGAAGAAGAGAGAGAAGTCTGGAAAAGAGAAAAAGATGATAGTGGGATTAAGAGAAAGAAAATGTGCAGAAATGTGGAGGAGAGAAGGAGGAGACGGAGGAAAGACAGATGAAGAAAAATACCTGTGAGAGAGGCACTTTCCCTCTTTCACCTTCTCTCTCTCTCCCTTTCTCTCTCCATTCAGTCGTCTCTCTCAATGAAAACCACAATCCATCACGGCTTACAGCCGAAGCACAGGGACCAAGGTATCCCCCTCTTTTCTTTTCTTTCTTAACTTAGATTTCATCATCTTTTTCTCCCTTTCTTTAAACAAGTCTTTGATGTCATTTCAAACAGAAATCTGACCCTCAGCTGACGCTCGTCTTCCAAGGTGGTGCAAGAGTAAAGGTCATAGAGGTCATTAAAATCAAAGGGGTTCTACCTGCAGGGAGCAGGAATGTGATCAGGAAACTGAATTTGCAAGAATTTGAGTAGTAGCTGTTGAGATATCAGTCTGAGAAAAGAAGGGTTGGATGGATTTCACTGACATACTAATCATTCAGCTCAGGCCCTAAACACAGGTCCATTATGAGTTCCATAATTATTATATCACAGGGTAAACATATTTTTTAACCCTTTGAAACCAGGTGCAACTTCACTTTTCTTGTACTGCTTTCAGATGCCTTTCACAAGTTTTTAAATATTTGAATTCTGACAAAAAATTGGTGCTTTTTTTTCTTAGAAATATGGGAAAAATATAGAAGAGGATTAGGGCTAGGCAGGAGAAATACTTTTGAGAGGAGGATTATTTTTTTTATTATACACTTTAAGAAAAAAGTCGAGATGACGAGAATACACTTGAAATATCGAGAATAATGTTGAAATACACTGTCGAGAAAAAATCGGAACGTTTAGAAAAAAGGTAGAAATTTAAAAAATAAAATTTAAATAAAATCTGGAGAATAAAGTCAACCTTTTGAGACTTAAAAACAGCGTATGTGACATCCTCTACAAAATGCCTTGTATAGATGACCTGGTGACATTGCAAGCATCGCGGGGGGGGGGCTGCAGCCAATCCCAGCTGTCATCGAGCGAAAGGTGGGGTACACCTTGGACAGGTCGCAAGAATGCCGCAGGGCTGACACATATAGACAGACAACCTTTCACGCTCACAGTTGCACCTAAGGGCAATTTAGAGTCACCAATCAACCTGAGCTGCACTTCTTTGGAATGAACCAGGGACCCTCTTGCTGTGAGGCAACAGTGCTAACCACGCCGCCACCGTGCTACCACGCAATGTAGTTATCAGAATGAAATTAATTAATTGAAATTAATTTTGTTTTTGTTCACACTTTTCTTGTGTTTAAAGCAATATGCAAATTTTACAAACATCATCCTTTCAATATATTCTTAAATTAACAGTTTGGTTCTGTTATATTACTGTAAATTGAACACAGTTTTATTGTTTTTCTGTTTACAGTTTTATGATTTCATGTTTTTACAGCACTTTGCTGTTAATTTTACAGACATTTTTACAGTGAAATTACAGAAATCTGACACTGTCATTAGAATTTAGCTAGTGGAGTTTTGCTGTCTCTTGCTAAGCAGCTTCTTGGCACTTCATTTGTGAAATTTGAATCATGAAAAAACTTTTCTATTTCAAACCAGGTGCATAGGAGTGGAACGTGTAAGAAATCATTTGCAGACAAACTCCCCCACAGTGTCAAACTTACAATACATTTATTGTGACATTTTGGTAATTATCTTTATCAGGCAAACAACTGTCTGCAAATGATGGCATATGTAATTGCTAAAAATTCGAGTTTATCGTTAAAGTGAGAATTGTTTCATATTACACATCAGAATGTTATGGAGTGTAAAATTAAGACACAGCTGGAGCTGACTGCTATAAGTGACAGGAGCTGACAGTGAGGAGGTCAAAGCTGAGCCGCGAGCAACATGTATGTTACTGATGATAACAGGAGCACTAACAACCTCTGCTGAGATGCCCTTGAGCATGGCATTGAATCCCCGGCAGCACGGAGACACTGTGTGGAAAACATCAGAAGCTTTAAAGCCACAACAACATCCACAAATCAGCACAAGGGTGACAGGAAGTGTAGAAATCCGAACAAAGCCCAGAAATCCATCCGGAAAACAAAGCAGAGCGGCTACAAAGAAACTCAAACAAAGCGCCAGTCCTGGGTGATTCACACTAATTTCATTTTATGCATTTATTTTTTGTAGATGGGGAAATGAAGCCCTGTAGCAGTGAAGGGACAAAGCAGAGATGTTGCCGAGGGAATAACCAAAACTCAAAAAACAAACACACCTGCTCAGAAATACACACCATCAGAGACCAGCATCACACACAGATGACTCTCACACAGAAAAATGGTCACATTTTGATCATATCATTTTCTATTTGTAATATTCTCCAACTAGCCTTCATGGGGAAATCTTTTCCAAGCATTAAAATCCCTTAAATGAACTCTGCAAATGTTAAAAGGAAAATAAACATTCACTAACAGAATCAGAGCCAACAGCAGGTTTGCGTCTACAAAGATGATGGAATATAAAATCATATCCACTGACTGACTTGTGTGTTGCTGTTTCTGGTGACCAAGCGGCAGCTTTCCAAGCTTAGAAATGAGGCCAATGTGAAAGTGCCAAAACCCAAAGTTTCTCTACGTAAATATGCCAAACCTTTCTTGTCTCAGGCTCGGACATTGCAAACTCCGGATTGTTAATTGACACCAATCGAGACCACTACGGATTTATTTAACATATAATTACTGTGATTGGATGTGAAACTTCCTTCTTCAAATCCAGCCAATCACATAAGTCATTTGTACTTTGGATTTTTTGTCACCGATAATGGCTGCCACCCCTCATTGACACATATATAGTCTCGGTCTTGACTCGGTCTCGCCCTGCCTTAGTCTTGGTCTTGTCTCAGTCTTGGCACACTCTGGTCTCGGTCAAGTCTTGGTCTCAATGAGTATGGTCTTGAATACAACACTAGTTCCAACAACTCCTTGGAAGGACTGCAATGAAATTTTGGACGGATATTTATGTTTCCAGGAAACTTATCTCATCCTTTAATCATCATCTTCTCTGAATTTCAAATATTTCAATACTTTGATTAATGACCTGCAAAACTAATGACATTGTCATTCAGTGTCAGTTATCAATGCTAGCATGCTAACACATTAATATGAGATGGTGAACATGGTAAACTTTGTACATGCTTAACATCAGCATGCAGCCCAGTCGCTAGAAGGACTGTTGGCATTTCAGGTTTGTGCAAACAATATGTTTACATTTGTATGTTTCATACATAACTTGCCTTATGTCTGCTGCCTGTTGCCAAGTGGCCAGCTTTGCAGGGGTATCTAAGAAATATCTGTTTTATTGACAACTTGCCTAACTTTGTGTTGCATGGCCTGCCTGTGTTTAAGTGCATATGAACACATTATTAACCCGTGACTGCATCATTTAACAATTTCTTAAGGGTCTAACTTTATGACTCTGATATTTTATCACTGATTCTGTCTATTGCTGTTTCTTGTTGCTGCTCTGCATGTCTGCATGTTAGGCTTAGTGTGTGTCGTTGTCTCGTGTGTCGTCATTCTGTGTGCATAACTATTCTTGCTAAAATGCTATATGTTGTTGCTGTGCTATTGTTTTCTACTGTTGTTCTGCTGTTTCTTGTTGTAACGCATGGCTCTTGTTGTTGGGAGTTCCTATTTGCTGTAGCTGTTGATGTCTTTATGGTGTTGCGCTGCTGTTGTTAAGTGAATTTTATCATTTTACATGTTCCAAAATAGGGGTGGGAATCACAGGGTACCTCACGATACGATACACAAAACACTGTTCACTATACCGATTTTATCATAGCTACAGCTATTCTGCGATAATCCATATATTGCAAGAAAATCATAGAACGATACATCACAAAATATGTCTAACTAGAGAATACAAAATAGTCATAAAACGGTCAAGTGCAGGATTTCTCAATTTTTTCACTGCAATTTAGTGTCAGTTTCACATAATTTGACACAGACTGAGATGAAACACTGAACATAAAGTGCATAAAGTCTTAGCATAGTGCCTTTTTATAAACACACTGAAATATTTCTGGCTCTGTATTTTATATCTTGGCTTCAGCGTTTGTAGCATCTGGCGAAAACCTTCATTTTCGACCACACTGTAGGGTCGGAGGTCCTCGCAAATAAACTTTGCAATTGACTTCAACATGTTGGCTGCCCTTGGGGACAAGAAAGGGAGCTCTGCGCTGAACATTGCATTCACGGCTGCATGTTCTCTAGCGTTAGCATTAGCATCAGCCACTTTCTTAGCGCTGCAAGGGTCTCTGCATGTTCGTGGTATTTCCTGTGTACTTCACTTTTGTCAGACAGTTCTTACATACTGCAAAGCCTTTGTCAAGTTTGTTTGTCCCTTCAGTGTTGTAGAAGCTGAAGTGTATCCATACTTTGGATTTAAATGAGGCTGGGGTACGCTTAGTAAACTTTTCGCTGCACCGCTTTCCGCTATTACTGCTCTGTAAACTTCCTCTTCTTCAGCCAGTTAACTGCCGTCCAAATTTCACTCATTAAAGTGTGAATCGCCCCCGCGAGGAGTCATAAAGAAGTGACGTCGGCTGACAAACCAGCATGGACATCTTATTAAAGCGCTTTATTTTCTTAATTAAAATAGTGATATTTGACACCTATTTCAAAACATCTTGCCAAAGGACTACAGTGAAAAAGTAGCCGGCTAACACTAGCACATTTACAGAAATGTTCATGTGTGTTGTCCTTATAAATAAAATAAATGGAATGAAATGAAACATAACAACCTTTCTAAAGTGATGTAGTTTATGAGCTGACTGAGTCATCAGGAGATGGAGGGGATGGTGGAAGGGGTGACACCTTGGCGAGACACTTCCCAAGCAGCAGAGCACAGTTCAAGACCAACAAAAAAAAAACTGGTTGACTTTTGCTGTGTTTCTGCAGTTTTCTAGCTGGGTTTTTTTCTGAGACACTGCCGCGTTTCCTGCCGGGATTGTGCCACCCAAACCTGGAGTTTTAAGCAAAAACATGATTGTTTCCTAACCACGACCAAGAAGTTTTTACGCTTAAACCTAATCTCACATCAGCCATGGCATTGTTGAAATGGAAAATTTAATTTATCTGTACAATGCCAACATTTACTCTGTGCATTGGGTTCCAGCATGTTGATGTTACAGAGGCATTTAGCTCAGTTTATCGCTCCACTTAATAGCCTCTTTGAGCTCCTAGCATGGCTGTAGACTTTAGTCTTGCTCTTGAATTGCTGAATTTTTGTTTGAATAAACTGTTGATCAGTGATTTGGTTAATTGTTTAGTCTGGTTCTTTATTAATTTTAAAAAAAAAAGTTTATCTTTTATGTTTAAATTTGAAGCTTTTCTGGTTTTGTCAGGAGTCATTCAAAGAGGAAAATGGCTGCTGAACTTTTCAGTGAAGTGAAGTTTCATCAGGAACATTTGGGTTCAAATGTTAATATCTTCCATTGTAACTCTTTTGAACAGTCTGTCATTTGCTGAAAGCTGGGGTATTTTTAACTTTCTGACTTTTAATTGTTTGAGTGGTGTGGTGCTCTCAGCCCAGACCACAGCCAACATCAATTCCTCTGGAGAGATTTTTAGTGATTTTTAGTGTTTATCAGCAGGCAAACTGTGCCCAGACCTCCAGCCTGCTGAGAAACTGTCAGTGGATCAGAACAACAGACTGGATCAGAAAATCTGACAATAAACCTACAGCGCTGTCCCCTGATGGAAAGAGTCGGGGCTGAATATTCTCTGTGGGTTGTTTTTCAAGTGAGAGGAAGCTCTGTGATATAAAGGATGACACCGCGTTAAAGATGAAATACGGTGGAGGTGATGAACGAGGCTCTGCCCTCGCTGACCCGCCATAAAGACTGAGGAGGGCGGAGGTCAGAGAGGACGGATTTATGATCCCCTCTGGTTGCAGCGCTGACAACACGGACAAAATGTGAGAGAGTCCATCTTCACACAAACACACACACACACACACACACACACACACACACACACACACACACACACACACACACACACTGCTCCACTGTCCTCCAATGAGACACTGAATCACTGCCTGCCTCAGTCCCTGACCTCTGACCTCTCTGTGGAGGAGGGGTAACAGAACGATTTCTCTTCAAACAGAGAGGACAGTTATGGTTATGATCATCATTTGTATTATTAATGGTGGCTTTTGCTTTAGCAGTAGTTTCCTTGTTAGTACCAGCGGCCATATTAGCCTCGTGTGGAGCAGCAGAGAACTGTACTTCTATTAGAATTAATGTAAGAAAAGGGTCCAGGACCCTTACGTGTATTACACGTTCATGCACGCACACATCTGTGTGCTTATGCATGCACAGTAGGGGTTTATATCGGGATGCAGTACAATTACTTAAGCACTTCGAACTAGGGATTGGGATCGTTATATTTATTAATATTGATACCATTATTGAGAATCCTGATTGATCTGAGTCTTTATCGATACCACCATAGATACTCTTCTATTATTTGGTGGAGAGACCAGGCGACAGTATGTTTTTAACAGAACTGGTCTTCCTTTTATTGCTATATAACAAGTTACTTTTTCTTTAATATCGCTGGAAAAACAAAGTTCTCCAAAACAACTGTATCTTTTTCTTGATGTTACATTTGAACACATCGTGATGACTTTTTACCTTTGCCGAATAGTCATTCTTCTGAGCCGACCTTGAACACATCACAATGAAACATTATGCAACTTCATTTATTTAGCTAACTAGCTCTTATTCTACTGATTTCAATTTAGATTTCAACGCTGGATTACTATTTTTAACTGACAGGACTTGCTACAAAGTTTGGCTGTGCTTCCCACTGCTGCTCTGAGCGGATGATGATGGAGACTGTGCCGGCTCTGCAGCAGCAGCTGACAGAGTTGAAGGAGTTTTTTCAACCCAATGAAAAGTGAAGATTCTGAATTCAGGTTTAATTTGATGCACAGTCGATGTGTGCGGATCAGTGATTTGAATTAAATGACGTGACTCAACTCGACTCAAGATGTAATGGTAGGTCATAGGACCCACGGGACTCGATAGCAGTATCAATAAGGTAAAATGTTACTGATTTTCTGGTTTTGAAAAAAGCAGAATCGGTTCCTCAATATAACCGGGTTTCAATCCCCATCCCTACTTAACAAACCAACCAGATGCACCTTTCAGCACAATGCAGTGCCTTATTTCTATCTTTATCTTATTTTATAAGTATTAGTATTACCGTTTAAAAGTAACAGTTGAATTAAAGATAATAATTCTGATAATCTGAAAACATGCCTTTCTAAGGAGATTTGTGTTAGCTTTAAATGATAAAAATTTTTATGTGGTATAAATTATAGTAAAAGTAAAATGTTCTCATATGAATATGGGAAGTGTAATACTGTCATCATAATCATCTTTTATTAACATTTTCATATATACGTTTAATATTTGAGCAGTAAAAAATAGAAGATAATGCTTTCCCTTGCCATTTTCCTATCCTTAATTATTATCAATAATACTGTTGTTGTTTTTGGCATCACATTAAAAAACTACAAGCAGTAGACTGATATGCCACCACACTCATTTAATCCTGTTCCTCCATAAAGATTACTTTCTCCAGTTTGTAAAAACACTGATTGATGGTGAGATAGTGAATCTAATTAATTTTTCCTGCCGGCGGCAATATGACAACAAACAGGAAGCAACCCTAACAGACTGTAAATCAGGGAGCTGCAGCTCCTCGTCAGCACGCACTGAGTCATTAAACTAAGTTTAGACATGACTGAGCTGAGTGATCAAAGAAAACAACTGAGTCGCTGTGATAATCTAATGATGTTGCAGAATATCACACACACATACATAATTAGCTCAGCTCCCAGGACAGTTGGTCTCATTGTGCTAAATAGAGTCAGAGAATGAAACCAAGTGTACTTTTAATTTCTGACAGTCAGATTAGGTCAAGCAGGAAGAAAAGTGTGTGTGTGTTTGTGTGTGTGTTACCGTTAATGCTGCTCCTATCAATTAGATTGGTGTCAGACGGCCAGTAGGCATGGTCTCCCCCCCGACCTGGAAAACAAGAAATGAACAGGAACATTAGGATGGAACAGAAAAAGAGATAGAAAACAGCAGGGATGACGAAGGAAAAACCGAGAGTCATTTTGCAGACCGAATAGAGGGATCGGACAGAGAGACTGGTTCCTTTTTAGGGAATAAATTGCTTTGTTAGGATGTTACACACACACACACACACACACACACACACACACACACACACACACACACACAAACGCGTCGTATGGGTGCCGTATCATTGTCTCTCCCATGTTATATTGAGCCGCAAAGATTGGAACACTTCATGGGTACTCGGACTGGTAAATTTTGTAACAACATGCAGGCTTGTAGTATTGTTCCAGCAAGAGAGCTTTTTTGGTTTCTATATCTCTGGGCAAACAATGCTGCCATGTATCGTCCACTATGTACTTAATGAGAATTTGGGGGCCACAGGGTACATAAACAATACAAAGAGCAGGAGAGGGGCAGAACAACAGGGACCTGAGAGCATGTTTCTGCTTTGGAGCCCCCTCATTGATAAAGAGAGTTTGAAGTACGCAGACCTTGTTCAAATGTATTCTTAAACTGCACTATGATGAATCATAGTCCAGTATTTCAGTCAAATCTAAACAGACTATTGGGTCTGTTGCTATGTTCATTGCCGACTGTTTCTCCTTTATGGAGAAGTAGTAGACCAATCACAGAATTGAATGCAAGAATGAGAATGAGGATGGCATTTTAACTGGCTAGATTTCTGGCTACACATATGAAAAATACTGGCAGAAATACAGTGATTATCATGGAATTAAAATAATCAATCATATATGCCCAGCAAAATCACAATTATTGCCTTGCCATTGTGTGCCCTCCAACCGTCAAGTTGCAGATTACATCCATGTCGGTCCAGATTCATATAATACATGTAGGAAAGAGTAATTCAGTTAGGTGTATTTTCCTCTTAAATGAAAGTTATTATTATATTGTCATGTCTCAGATGGGCATGTGATCACAATGACATACACCTTTGACTACCAAAATGTAATCATTTCATCTTTGAGTCCAGGTGGACATTTGTCCCTTTTTTTTATGAAAGAAGGGGCATTCCTTGTAATCAGTTCTTCTTTAAGTCCAGGTGGACGTTTGTGCCAAAATTTGAAGAAATTCCTTAAAGGCCTCCGGGTAAAGGATGGACAATCTGAAAACATAATGCCTCTAGCCACAGCTGTCAGCGGCATGAAAGTATAAAAATAAGTAAGGAATCAATAGTCAACAGGACATTGTTTAGGTCTTGGCTGCACTTACATTATGTCCAGAAATTTAAAAAAAAAAATGGACAGCAAGGGGCCAAATTAGTAGAGTGCACAAAGAACAAATATCCTGTACGAGAGCTGCACTTGACCCTCTTGACATAGTTGCCACCAGAAGGGGGTAATTCGGCATTTAGCCTTGTCCTAGACTTGTAATGCTGGCTGCTTATAAATCTTATTACACCAGTTAGACAATTGATGCTCAAGTTTAGTGGACAGGATTAAAAATAAGGTCATTATCCTCTGGCCTACATTCATGAAAAATAGCCAAAGACAAATGATGAGCTGCATGAATAAGTTGCATTCTATATACAGAACGAACAACTCTTAACTCAACAAACAGTCTCTTCTTTATATTGTTCTAAAGCTCTTAAACATGTTGATGGGTTTTAGTTTCCCTTTATTCCAAATTTTCTTACTTGCTTCTAGTCTTTATATTATTGTTTAATTTTGAATCACTCTATATTGTAACTGCCTCATCTGTATGATATTTGCTGTGAGTAAATGCGTCTAATTGATTTATATTAAATTCAAAGAGTAGTTTTAAAAAATGGGTTTTTGGCAGGTATTTTTAACATTTTTCCCCAGTTCACTTCCCAGCAGCTGAGCCAGTACAGCATGTTAATTTGGAACACTGAGAGAACAAATTTGAAGAAGAAGTCAGAAACAAATCATCACAGAAGCAGCCAGAGAACAGAGATTGGAAACTGATGAGAGATTTCCAAAACCTCCACACTGTCACATCCATCACAAAACTCAATCTAAAGACTTCCACTTCTCAAAGTAACTTAAAGCCAGACCCGATACATAATTCTCCCTCATTTTAAAGCTAAAAGCTGGTTTCTTCCTCCCACCACCCCGTAGCAGCAGCAGCTGCCATGTTGAGTTCCAGTGCTGTAAAATATGAAGCAGATTTGATGTTTTCTTGCAGTTTGAAGCTACAGAAACGCGTTAGATTAAAGCTGGATTTGAAAATCTTCATGTTTCTGAAAACACACACATTAATTATCTTTCTTTCCAGCTTGTCTTTGTGTGTGCATTGAACAGTGTGTATATGTGTGTGTAAGTGTAAGGCTCACAACAACAAGGCTGAACATCAATCTTCCCTTCTCCCCTGACAACACTTCTGATTTATATGGAGAGGGAGCGCAGTGTGTACATGTACACGTATCACACACACACACACACACATACACACACACGCATGCACGCACACACACACACATGCACACAGACACACACATCTGTCAGTGACAAACAGCACCATTTAACACCCTGACACCAGAGCTGAGACTCTCTGGTTCACTGTCCCTATTGCTTCACTGCGCTTAAGTCCAGCTGCACTGGAAATTCCCAGAATGCATTTATAGAAAGCAGTGAACACCTCAGACAAAAGTGGTCTGCGTACTATATACAGCCTGTATATTACAGTGAACTACATATTCACTGAGAATCTTCAGTGATGTAGCTTCCTGATTACAAAACAGGTTAAGCTGTATCTGTATTGCTAGCAGGCAGCCATGGCACCTTCTTTGCAGGGTTGTTCACTCTGTTTTCTTCATTTTTAATTTTGTTTGTTTTTTAAATATTATTAATTAGTTATTTTTTATGATTAAAATATTTAGGTGCAGTGATTCTGACAATTTTAGTCCATTATGCGCTGGCTGAAGTGTCAAGTGTGAAGCAGCTAGGATAACACAGCACCTTTAACCCTCTAAAACCTGAGCAAATTGGTTTGATTTCTTTCAAAAACATAAGACTAGGAGCAATTTAAAAAGACATGGCCCATTTGTGAGAAAAAAGTTATTAAAATGGTTATAAGAAAATTACATGAAAATGTAAAAAAAAGTAAAAAAACAAAATAAAACAATAAAATTACCTATGGAAAAGTGATGAAAATACATCTCTTAATATATATTTTCTGTAGCATAATTTTAAATATAAAATTCTGAAAAGATAAATAGTTTTCTGGACATTTTTCTCTTTTTTGCTGTGGTGACTTTCTAAAAAAGGAACCTTTAGGTATATTTTCTTGTCAGCTTTTACTAATTTCTTGCAAATTGTGAGACATTTCTTGCCAAGTTGGTCATTGCCTTTTCTTCCCCATGTTTATAAATGAAATCAAACCAATCAGCTCATTTTTCAAAGGACCAAAAAGCTTTTGAAAGGTGAAAGCAGTGCAGAAAAACTGATATTGATCCAAGTTTCAAGGAGTTGAAGTTGAGTTTGTTTAACTTTGATGGAAAAAAAGTGATTTACTGGTGGTGACTGAGTCAAAACACCAACTCTCTGACTGTATAGAAAAGAAAGACAAGGCTTCTCCTCCTAAAAATGTAGCTAAAATATGTCAAATACAGTCATTGCCATCTTGAGCCAGTCACATTATTTGGAGCTAACATATGTGCTGCAGCAGTCTCAGCAGTGGAGAGTTCCTGCTATCTGACCAATGGCAAGCAGCACCATTGATTGCTAGCACACCGACTGGCACACACAGCTGTCAATCATGACATTAAACTTCCTTTTTATAGCATCAAATAACTAAAAAAACAGACTTAAAATATTGTGCATCAGGATTAAAGAACTACCTAAAATCTTCGGAAACAATTTATTTGATGTGCACTTTGAGTTTTTCATTAGGCCCTTGTCCCGTTCACTAACATTGTGGGGACGGGGTTTATTACCTATGCTTCAGACAGCCACCAGGGGGCAATTGAGATATTTTTGAATCACTTTTTATGTCATGTTGTCCTTCTTTAGCTGTGAGCTCGTCTGTCAAATCTTACTCCTGTTTGCTGATGATGTAATGCTAGTTTTTGTTACATATACTACTATAGCAATACCAATGCACTGGGCTTGTCACTTTGTTCTAGTAGTCAAATGTGCACAGTCCTGCTTTTACTTTTCAGTGCAATCTCTGTAAAGTTTTTTTGGGATATTCATATTTATGTTGAAAAATGGATAGAGATTTGCCAAAAGATGAACGTAAACTTTTAATCCTGTTTGCTGAAGATGTAACGCTGTCAGTTTCCAACACTGCACTGGATGACTTTGCTGGTGTGTGCTATAGACATAACATGAGTCAACACATGATGATTTCTGTGCATGCCATAAAACTGCTTAACAACAGTGTGTTGGTGAGAATCTGTTTCAGAGTGATACCAACGCTCATTACACTTAAAATTTAAAGGCTTTAAACAAAATACAATTAAACATTTAAAACTACAAAGTTCTTCGTCAAGTTCTCTGAGCTGCTGTGAGGTTTCAAAGTTTAGTGACACAAATTAAAAAAGTTTGGAGCGTTCATTAGCATCAGGTCCCCCTCTGCTTGCCGTTTGCAGCAGCTGATGAATAGAACCAGCGAACAGAGCGTTAATTATGTCTGAGTTAATGTGATGAACTTAAATATGGTAAACAGCTCTTTTTCATCGCCCCTCATAAGTTTGAATTAATAACTACAAAAGCCTCAAATTTCTCTCCCACTTGCTCTCCTTTTATTTCTCTCTCAGAGGAAGTTTTTTTTTTCTTGTCTTGCAATAACAAATGACTTCAGCTCAATGGGGTTCTTTGAATAAAGTGAAAGAAAATGGAGAAATTTCCTCTGTTTTTTTCTTTGACTCCTTTTGTCTCTTTTTCCTGTTGAATGATTTTTACCAATTTTATCAGGCAGATCCTTCCTTTACTCCTTTTTACTTACTTTCTTTCCTACTTCTTACCCTATGCTCATTTTCTGTACTCGTTTTCTCTCACCTTTCTATCCTTCATCTTTCTTTTCCCTTATTCTATTTTTTTTTGAGCTGGCACTAGTTGGGAAGTCAGAATAAAATGAGAAAAATACTCAGTGAGGTCTGCTACGATTCAATTCATGAAAATTATTATAATCGCTCGCACAGTTATTTGTCTTCTTTGGCCCTGCAATATTACTGCATAATTTGGGCTTGTCACTTTGTTCCAATAGTCAAATCCTGCTTTTATTTTTCAGTGCAATGTCGGTGAAGGTTTTTTGAAATATTCACGTTTTTGTTGTTGAAAAACGGATAGAGATTTGCATAACAATGCAAAAGATTAACTTGAACTGAGGGAGAATATCACAAATTACTACCTACTGCGATTACTTTACCTGTTTGCTCATACTTTTTGAATCACAGCCATTTGGACCTACCCGTTTGTTTTTGTATTGCATTTGTTGCCAGAGCTATTGTTTTGTATTTGATCCAATCTTCACCAAACTTGGTGAATGATATATTTCAGTGATGCCTGTTGCTCTAAATCTGTGAGTTTCTTCTTTAACACTGTTAAGTGTTTAAAACGATACACACACAAACACACACGCACACACACACACACACACACACACACATATATATATATATATATTTTTTTTTGTTTGTTTTTCCAGATCATTCATTACTTTTAGCCAGCTGTTTCTTAACTCACTGGTTAACAAGTTTGGAAAAACTCTCCATTTATTCTATTTTTGCAGATCTGCATTGTGATTACAAACACAATACAATCATGTGTGAGTTTTTCAAAACTAATTTTATTCATTGATGTTACTTAATTATTTATAGAAAGTGAATTATCTCACATTATTTACTGAAAAAAGATTTGTTGAGAACAGCTATTGCCATTGTCACTGTTAGATGATGTCTGCGTTAACCCTTTGAAAGCTGAGCAAATGGCTAAATTTCTTTCACAAACGTGGAAAGAAGGCAACGAGAAACTTAACATAAAATATTGTTTATGATTTTCAAATCTTTGGAAGCAAACAGCAGAGGAACACGGCAGTTGCACTTCAAATCAATGCACCTTGTTGCTATGATATACCTGTCAATTTGTGATGCAATACAAGAATGATCTGCTTATGATAGGTAATCAATATTGTCAATATGAACTCTTTCAGCAGCAACAGCTTGTAATCACACACATTTCCTTCAGGGAAATGTGGTTGTCTCTGTGAGCGACAAACAGACACCCACTCATGACTTGAAGATGTCAGGAAAAATAAAATAAAATGAGACAAGGGATAACAAGGAGCTGTAACATGATGTGAAGATCAGAGACAATAATTTAAACATAACCAGAGACTTAGATGAATGTTGAATGATGAATTATAGGAGGTGATTTGAATATCAGACAGGATTTGGGGATACTTTGATAAATGATTACTTGAATTAAAAGAGCTGTGATAAAAAAGACATGAACTGAGAAGATGATTTGACAAAGGATTTTAAAATAGAAAAATAAGAAGGCCGTTTCAAATAACTATTATTACAGACAACCTGACGCGGAGGGAAAACACTTTGAGGATGATTTAAAGATTAAAGAGGATTTAACGATGACAAAAATCAATGAATGAATGAAAAATCACAAGGAGAGACTGGAGGGGAGAGACATTGCAACAGATTACTGTAAAAATACACACACACACACACACATGCACACACTTGTAGGGGCAAAAACCTACCTTGATCATTGGCCATCTTGTCTGGATGCTCCACTGAAAGAGCAACAGAGAGAATCAGCAAACTTATAAAATATGAAACAAAGGAATACATTTACAGATAAAGCAAGTCTTGAACTTCATTCACACACAAACACACACACACATAAAGATACACACTCTCTCTCATACAAAAACACACAAACACACACACACACACACACACACACACACACACACACACACACACAAAGATACACACTCTCTCTCATACATACACACACACACACACACACACACACACACACACACACACGGACAGACCTTTTGCGGTCCTGAAGTGGACGGGCTCAGACAGCGGGCCGACTCCTTTGGCGTTCTTGGCCTGAATCCTGAAGTAATAAACGGTGTCGAGGTTCAGATCCACCACCTGGTGGGTGAGGCGGTCGCCAGTGATCGCCTCCATCACCCAATCATCTATTGGCATGTTCTTATCCAGCGTGTAGTATAGGATGTAACCTGATAACAAGTCATTTTATGATTAATAACAGTATTATTCATATCCACAGTGCAGAATAGTTAACATAAACCCTTCAAACCTGGGCAAATTGGATAGATGTCTTTCAACAACATGGGAATAAGACAACAAGTAAGTTAAAAAAAAATGTCCCAAAAATAAGCAAAAAATTACAGTTACAAGACAATTACTTAAAAATGAGCCATAAAATAATAATAATAATAAAAAAATGTAGCACAGGAAAAAAGGTGTTAAAGGTTTTACGAAAAACATTTATATAACTCAAGATATCCATCTAGATTTAACAAGTTAACTGAAAATACCAAATCACCATTATTGTCATTCATTACACCTATTAAAAGTAAATAAATGCATAAACAAATAAATGTTAACAATACATTTATGTTGCGCTCACAAAATATAGCCTCTTTCAAAATAAAAAAAATAAAAAAACTCTTCAGAAAATGGTATAGTCCCTTTTTTATTGTTTGTTATACGCAACTGAAAAAAATAGCATCTTTTCCAGGACCCAGCCATTTCTGCGGGTGGGCCTGTTTCAATGTAATGCATGCAAAATCAAGTTAAGGATTTTTTACAGTTATACAAAAGAATATAAATAAGACGAATATGTAAAAGATCTAAAAATATCTGATCTGTGTGTGTGTGTGTGTGTGTGTGTGTGTGTGTGTTTGGTGCTGTGCTGTTATCCCTGCAGGGAGCGTTTGATTCGTCCTCCAGGACGCTGCAGGAGCAGCAGAGCTCGTTAAAACAGACGGGTTTACAGCCGGGTCGATCGCCCAGAGGAGGAGAGGGAGAACAATGGAAGAAAGTGTTTGTGTGTGTGTGTGTGTGTGCGTGTGTTTGCGTGTGTGTGTTGGACATCTGAATTCTTGGAACGGTGTTTTGATGTTGTAAGAAAATAATGTTTGCGCTACTTACAGACATTTTTTCAGACTAAATTATGAATCTTCAATTGAAAATATAATCAGCAGCTTAACTGAAAATGTAAAAAAAGAAAAAAGAAAACCTCTGATGAAGTGTGTGTGTGTGTGTGTGTGTACTGTATTTAAAGTATCTTTGATAAATAGAGTGGTATAGTTGGTGTATTTGTATCAGCCCTAACCTGTGATTCGTCCGTTAGCCTCCATTGGCGGTTGCCAACTGATTAAAATGGCGCGGGGTCGTCCCTCGCGACTTATCACCGTCAAATCTTTGGGGGCGGAGCTTGGAGCTGTCAATTGTGGATGGACAGGGAAAAAAAAGGACAAAAATAAGAAAAGTCAGCAGTGGCAGGATGAGATAATGGTGCTGTCAGCTTCAGTTACTGTATAACACTGATGACAGTTAAAGTGTTCTGAAATTCAGTCAGTAAACCAGCGGATAATATTCTGAAATGTAGCAAAAGTTAATTTATCATATGTTTAATCAGGTATATCTGCACCTTAAAAGGGACGGTTCATCCCAAAATCAACTAGAAATACTACCATGAAGTTGTATTCCTCTGTGCAGCAGTCAAGTTAGAGTTTAAGTAGCTTTGTGAAAACCTGGTTGCTTCACACACATCTCCCTCCCAGCAGCAGAGGTTTCATGGTGGACAGCCAAGATCAGGGTCACAATTCAGACCAAATGCCTGGCCAGAAGTGTTTTTGCAGAACATTATGATGTAACAGTTAACCTTTGCCCTCTTGGATATAAAATGCCAGAATTTCATCATCATATTATATTAGACAATTGTGCGAAATCTGAGCGTATGCATTCTTGAGTTATGGCCAAAAACATATTTTATCAGGTCACAGTGACCTTTGCCCTTGGACCTTGGACCACCAGATTCTAATAAGTTCCTTTTTGAGTACACGTGGATGTTTGTGCCAAATTTGAGGAAACTCCCTCAAGGCCATCTTTAGATATTGCGTTCACAAAAATGAGACAGATGAAAGGTCACAGTGGCCTTGACCTTTGACTATCAAAATCTACTCAGGGAGTTTAGCAATTTATGAAAAACGTTTGCTTATTTTGGATTCTTTGTTCACAGTAAAGGCAAAAAAAAAACAGTTTTCATCATGAATTTGATGTAACATGAGTAACTGCTATACGTATAGTCATTTTGTGTATGAAGTATTCCTTAATAATAAAATTGTTGGCTAACTGTAGCAATACCATAATATGGTAGGCTAATGGACCTGGACAGAGAAGTTTAAATGTTTAAGGTTCAGAATTTGAGCTTGAGTTTAGTTAAATGCCAAAGGCAGACTCTTATTCGAGCACATACTAAATGCCTGTCACTGGAGTCACTGACACTTGTAAGGAATGTGTATTATTAACTTCCTGCTGATGTGCTCTTGGGCCATTACCATCATATGGTATAAAAATTTTCTCTCATACAGTAACCTCCCAAAGGTGCGTTGTGTTAATTTAAATTAAACGTGTGTTTAATTAAATAATGTGCCTCTTTTGTGTTTTTCTTCCCAGAAACTGTTTTTTTTTGTGTCATTTTACACAGTAAAGTATCTGATCAGTGAAGCTTTCATGTCTTTGTTAATAGTTAACACACTGATGAACTTTAGACGTATAGTAGTTTTCTATGTGAAGTTCCCGTAGATATTTCTATTAGGACATAAGCAAACTGTGCAGAGGGTAATTTCCATTCCTGAACTTGTTTTGCTCCTCTTGTGATAATGCCGAACACTCTGCCTCACAACCAGGACTTCTCCCCAATCGTCACCATAAAGTTCCACATGTGATTACAGACAAGTTTTTAAGTTTCACACCAGGACGGACTGCACAGCTCACACCGCAGTATTGGCTAATGAAACTGCTTGTTAAAACTGACATGACGCGCTGGAGGAAATCACGAGTTCCAGCTGAGCCCGTTAGTGACGGTGACAACCCGTGCTTGTCACAAATACACAGGGAGGCCTCGGGTAATACATGTGCGCACAGACCTGCTGGGGAAAGTGGTGGTTCGAGCTTTCAAAACTGAAATAATTACACTTATCTTCAGTTTAGAATCAATGCGACTCAGTGGGTGACTATTCAGGCTGATCTGCATCACCAAAATAATAATTTTAACTCAAAAACACAGTTTGGATTCAAGATATCAACTCCCTCCAGTGAGCATACACCTCCTCCATTCGCTGTTAGCAGTCAAACAAAAACACTCAACACCCACACACGTTCAAGTACTCACTCATCAAAGGAATGATTCAAAAGGTTCGAGTGATTATATGAAGGCACTAAGTAGCGTCCCTGTCAATCTTTTCTCATTCCCAGGTCACCAAACACTGAATTGTTTTCATGCCCCTCAGCATCTCATAGGGAAACCCAGAGGCACCCTTTAGCATCTTTATATGACACATAGCTGAATTTGTTGTACCACGGGGTTAATGTTGGGAAATGGTTAAGCAACAAATCTACTTGGTCAGGTTTAGAAAAAAAGCAAATGTTTTGTCTTAAAATAAGTATGTAACAATAACATAAGGTGACGTAAAAACATCATATGACTTAACCCTTTGAAACCTTGATCGACTTTTTTTGTGCTTTTCTTGGTAAATGCCTTTCAAAATTATTTAAACCTTTCAACCCTGAGCAAATTGGTTAAAAAAAAAAAAGTGAAAAAGGCATTGAGCAAGAAATGTCCTGTAAATTGTAAGATTTTGTAGATTTAGATTAAAAACAAAAAATAAAACCTAAGGAAAAAATTCTAGAAAATTATTTTTATAATTACCATAATTGCTTATTTTAAATAAATTTTACAGAATCAGGATACATTTCTAAGCCTTTTTTTCCAAGTCATTTCTGTGGGGTTGTTTTTGCTATTTTTTTCAGTAATTTTACAAATTTCCGCAAATGTTTTGGTCATTCTACATAAATCGCTTGTTGCTTTGGAAATCAATCCAATTTGCTCAGTTGGGGTGCTAATTCATAGGATTTCATACAAACCATTCTATTTAAAACAAGATTGCATTAACTTTACAAAACGTGAAAACGTTCTGATGATAGTACTAGAGGGAAGGTTAGGGGCTCAGCTAAGTCAGGCTCAGGAAAACCCACTGAAAGTTTGACATC
Source organism: Plectropomus leopardus (assembly GCF_026936395.1). Classification (NCBI taxonomy): domain Eukaryota; kingdom Metazoa; phylum Chordata; class Actinopteri; order Perciformes; family Serranidae; genus Plectropomus; species Plectropomus leopardus. Next base: position 3,544,998 of record NC_142195.1, on the reverse strand, counting down.
CACTGGCCCAGCAGAAGTTTAAAGATTTTGTAGGGACCAAAGTGTGTGGGTTGATAACACCATTTCTAAGACTCTGCCTCTGTGAGCAGGTGAAAACCAACATATAACATAATGTCCCTAAGCTGGTGTCTTTTGGACTCAGTGGGTGATTATTTAAGACGGAGGTTTTATGAACTGAAGGCAGCTTTTTCTGTGTTTTGCGGTGTAAATGTGGTCAGTGTTTGTGTGCCCAGAGCTGGTGTTGGATCACTGCAGGGACTGAGTGGGCTCAGTCCGTCTGCTCGCTCTGAATGTCAATGTATTCTAGCAGGCCCCGGGGAGCCAGCGGGGGTAATGCCGTTCACGCTTAATTGGGTGACAAATCCGACAAACATGATTGTAAACATCCTGAAAGGGATACCTTGACATTTTGATTTCAGTCTGCGGTTGGGTTTCATTGTTGCAGACAGTTGTTGTGTTGTTGCGGGGGTGAGTGGAGTTTCTCCATTATACCTCACTGAGCTGAAACTTGATTTCTGTGCATTGTCAAACCCCTTATAATTAAAGCAATCGCTGTTCAGGGAGGGAGAGAAATTTAAAGTTACACCCCCATGTTTTTTTGGTGAGCCCGTGTTTCCTAAACTTGCCCTCTTTCAGTGTATCCTTGTTTTTCCCAAAATGACTTTCAGTAAATCCTCCAGAGAAAAACTGAACTGTCTGTGTTTAGGTGAGTGTTTTACATGTCAGTGAAGTCGAGGCAGTGATAGAGGAACATTTTATTACAGCTGAAAAAAGGTCTCCTACTTACAAGAACTCTAAAACTTAACATTATTGCGAATGTGAAAGTTCACGCTTGACCTTAGAGCTATAATTGACAGCAATAAAAAATAATTCAAGCTGCATTTAATGGAGAATAGCATTAGTTCAAGAAGAGCAATTAAGTGCCTGTGTGTTTACATTGTTGCCAAGTCGCCATTAAATTGTTACGCACACGCTTGTAGATATTTCGTCATGGGCTTGTGTGTGTGCTGCCTACAGTAAATCACCTTGTATGAACATCACCTAAAGTTTGAACTTTGAAAAATGAAATTTAAAATATTTTAAAACCCTTTAATTTTAAGAATGTAAGGAACTGCAAAACACCCTGTTAAAAAAATAGATTTCTTCCTAATACTACTATTAGTATTTTTTTTCCATTACTCAGTTCTGTTTACAGCTGCATCTCTGACTTTTTTTTTTATTTAACCCTTTGAAACCTGAGCAAATGTCGTTGATATCAATGAGCAGCTTAACAAGACATGGCCAAAAACTAAGCAAGATCAGTAAACATTTTTTTTACAAGAAAATCACCTGAAAATGAGCAAAGAACAATAGAAGTGAAACACAAACACAAATATGACCTGAAAAAAATATATTAAAAAAATTAAAAATATAAAAAACAATAGCTAGTATTTTTTTTCCTACAACATAATTCTAAATATATAATTATAACAATTTAAATAAAAAAGGTTTTCTGTTTTTCTGTTTTTCCTAGCTTTTTTTAATTTTTTATAGATATAATTTTGTAATAATCCTCCCCCTTTTTTAAAACTAATTTTTAGGTCATTTTCTTGTCACCTTTCAATTATTTTTTGAAACTTTTTCCCCCATACTTTTTCTAAACCAGACTTGCTTGGGCCATTACTTTGAAACCTGATTTGCTCAGGTTTCAAAGCTTTAAATAACTTGTGAAAGGCACTGAAAGAAAACTTACATCAATCCACTTCTCATAGATTCAACTCTAGTTGCTGTGCAGATTTCTGAGAACTTCATAACAGTTGAACCTTTTCCTCCAAATCTAACAGCGTAAGCACTTGTGATAAATGGTTGCGACTGAAAAAGTTTTAACTGGAGTGGTGTATGGCATCATATGTGAGCTGTAGGAACTACACGAGTCATACGGTAAGACTGCATTCCAAAAATGTAATTTGTCGTCTTGGGATGTTATATGTGCATACCAACTTTTGTACATGCAGGTGCAACCAGCTGCAGGATAGCTCCGTAGCAACTTTGTAGGGGGCGCTACTGAGGCATTTCCTGACACCCAAGCCCGGGGTCCTTAGAATATCAAATTTTACACAAGTTCTGATATGTGTGCAAAGTTTCATTAGTTTTTGAGTATGCCAGTGCAGCCCCTCACTAGGAGAAAACCATGAGTGTGTGACACCTACCTGCTTCATATGTTGTGGCGTGCGCCGTCATACTCCAGGTGCTGGACTTGCGACCTTTTGTTACCATGACAGCAAACTCATACATGGTGTTTGGTTTGAGGCCGGTGACGGTGTGGCTGAGTGCCGTGGTGTCTGCAGACTGGACACATCAGAAAGTTGTGGAGTTTAGATGTTGATGAAGGTTCTCAGTCATCCAGGTCATGGTATACTTAATAGCTGTTTCGTTGGTAACTGGACTAGTTTCATTATCTTGCAGACGTTTCGCCTCTCATTCAAGAAGCTTCTTCACTTCTAACCAACTGGAAGGGAGTGCAGGCTTTAAAACCAGTGTGTGCTACAGAGTCGTTAACGTCACATATGACTCTGACTCTGAGTTTCAGAGTTGTTAAGTCCACTTGTGAGTCGTTGACCCAAATCAGATTTGTGTGGGTCATTGGGGCTAGAAGGAGCCAAGAAGTCCAGTTGCCAACGTAACAGCATTTATGGATAGAATTTAAATGGTTTTAGAGTAAAACTGCAGGAAAATGTGAAGTTGTTTATCAAGACTAAAGCTGATGCTACCATTTCATATATGTATAGCGGATATATTTAAGATAGATTTGCCTTTAAAGAAGACAATGAGGCAATATTACATGAACAAAGAGTTTCATAAAACTTAGAGAATGTGTCTGTCCTCCATCTTATTTCCTGTCTGTTGTGGAGACAGTCTGTCCTTGTCTTTGTACTTTAAAGATTACTTCGAAGACTTCAGTGTCAGTGAATATTAACAAGCAGCTGCTGCCTAAATTCAAATGTGTTTTCACTTTATGACCAGACTTCTGTTTGTCCTTGCAACACCAGGAAAATGTCTTAATTTTGAGTCTCTGATGAAAAAAAGAAAGAAGAAGAAATAACTTCTCCCTTCCTCCTCAGCTGCAGTTTATTAAGGTGAGCACACTGTCTGCCCTTGTATAGATTTCCTATCTCCTGTGTTTTTGAGTTCACAGTGTTGTTGAAGTTTCCTCTGAAATCCGGAAAGAAAAGAAATCTCAACAGGTGACAAGATCAGTGATGGATTTTTATCTTGTCTTCAATACAATCAAAATGATTCCTGGTTATGTTTTACTGCTAAGCTGTTTCTGTCAGCAGGGAGTCATTTTTTAAGAGATGTTTTGATCAATAAAATATTCTAAAAAAGACAGAAGCAACAAACACATAGAGTGCAGTGTTCCTCCAGTCTTCTTACACCCAGATTGCTGTTACTCTGCTTTGTAAAACTCCTTGATGCTCCATGATTATTGTTTACAGTTTCCATTTCGCTGTGCTGATGTTGTTACATTGCTGAGAGGAGGGAACACCTGCTTTAACTTAGCGCAGCCAGCACTGGAGGTGGCAGGTATGAAATTTTATCCCTATCAGCTGAGAAACGTTTGCTGTACTTGCACTTCTTGTTAAGACAGAGAGTTTATAAGATGAACTAGGGGGGCATGATAAACACATAACACCTGAATTTCATTGCAAGCAATAATTCCATCTCTTTCTGACAGCTTGTAAGTGATTAGCTTGTAAGAGAGCAATTGTGAGACAAAGTAATTGCTTTGCATGTCTCGTGTCTTATGCATTCCCAATCAGGACCAATGTCAAGAAAGATAAGTCTGATGTCAAGTCCAAAGTCAAGATAGGTAAGTTCCTAATCAATTACTATGTCAGGTAGGTCCAAAGGTGAATCCATGTTGTTTTTTTTAAGATTATTTTTGGGGGATTTTTCCCTTTTTTGATAGGACAGCTGTATAATGACAGGAAAGTTGTGAGAGAGAGGGGGAATGATGCGAGGCAAAGCGCCACATGCTGGAATCCAGGCCACTGCAAAGGCCTCGGCATATGGGGCGCACACTCTAGCAGGTGAGTTAGAAGCCGCCCCGCGAATCCATATTTTACACAGTGTTTAAAATCCTAAATAAAGAACAAGCCACAAGCCAAAATACATTGGGCGAATAAAAGGTCCGTCAGTGTACTGCAAGTGTTGAAGTTTTATCTTAAGACAGGTAATTCCAAAACCAAGTCTTAAATCAAGACAAGTAAAGTCCCAAGACAAAACAGGTCCCAAATCAAGTCCCAATTAAAGACAGGTCATTCCTGGGCCAAGTCTAGTCTGAAGTCAAGACTGGCAGATCTCAAGTCAAGTCACAATTGAAGATAGGTAAGTCCAAAGCGTAGCGACAAGTCATGATATTTTATTCCCAAATCATGCTCCATGTCAAAACAGGTAAGTCCCGAGTCCTGTCCAAATTTAATACAGGTAATTCCCAAGTCCAATCTCAAGTCAAGTCTAGTCCTAAGTCAACACCAGCAGGGCTCAAGTTAAATCCCCAGTCAAGACAGGTACGTCCAAAGTTTAGCAACAGAACAACATTTAGTTCCCGAGTCAAAACGTGTAAGTCCCAAATCCAGTCCCAATTAAAGAAATATAGTCTTAAGTCATGACAGGTAAGTCTAAAATAATGTCCCAATTTAAGACAGGTAATTTCTAATTCAAGTCCTAAGTCAAGACTGTTCAGTACCAAGGCAAGACCAAAACTATGAGGATAGTCAGGAATGTCGCCCAAGCTGTTTTTAATAGGTTTATTAATAGGCATGATTTTCAAGGTCTGGGTTCGGGGATATCATGTAATTCTGAGTAAAAAGTCCAAGTGAAGTCACAGGTCATAGAGTCAGGTCTTTTTTATTTTGTCAAGTCAGTTCTAAAGTCATCACATTCATGATTAAATTCTCAATCATATAACACATGACATCATTTCAGCATCTCTGACAGAAAAAATACTAACCTAAGAAGTGCTGCACATTAACATCATGGACTGACTCTGTGTGTTTACCTTGTACTTTCCGCTGGTGGAGTAGCTGGTCTTCCATTTGACGGAGTAGTACCGGACCTCAGACGCCTTCTGGTTCTTGGTCATGGAGTTGTCAGCCCAGGAGACACGGACTGAGTCTGAGGACAGAGCCACGGCTTGGACCCCCACCGGGGGGATCATGGGAGTGCTGGTGTCTGGCATGGGAGTGGGGTATTTATCAAAGAGATGGAAGAGGTCATCCTCAGATGGGTCAATGGGGTCTGAGGGGGGGTGTTAACAGTAACGGTTGTTTGGGGATAATTAATGAAATCATACAGTGTAATGAATGCGTGATAATGAAGATTTCATATATGCAGACAACAGTGGCACAAGCATATTCAGATTAATACAGGTTTGTTATGTGTTCATATGCACATGTGTAAAATAAATAAATACATAAGATGACATGCAAGTTTGGAAGTGACATGCAACAGGCAGCCATGTTTATTTAAAAGCAGGGAAGGAGGAAACAGAAGTGGATGGATGAGGAAGTGAAAAACAGGAGAGAGAAAAGGAGAGAAAAAGACATAAAGTAAGTAGACAGTGGGAGATAAAAAGTATCTATTACTTTAAACAGGAAGTGAAACCTCAAATCCACAGAGGGGCAAAACTTAAAGGTCAAAACAAACTTGGACATTTTAACATTTTTAGCAATTTTTGATTGCTATGCTGACTAGTGCGTTTTTATAACTGATAGAACTGATTGCTAGAGCTGTAGAACAAAAATAAAGTTTTAATAAACTGTATTCATTTAACCCTTGAGGATCTGGGCAAATTGGACAGATTTCTTTAAAAAAAAACATGGGAAAAGAGTAATGAGCAATGAAGAAGAAATTAACTTTTTTTTAAGTGGGGTTGTGTGGGGAGAGACCATCACATACAGCAGATGTCCCCCATCCATTTTCCAATTCACGGTAAAACTAAAGTGATTCACACTGGAAATTGTTTTTGTACCTTTAGTATACATGAGGTGCCAGAGTGCATAAAATAGCATAAAAATAGGGCTTGTTAATAAAAAAGCCCCCCAAAAGAGGTCCTAGCTAAGCCCCTCACATCCTAAAATCCTAGAAATGTCCCAAAGTCCTAGGAATGTCCTGAAATTTACAAAATGTCCTAAAATCTAAGAAATGTCCTCATCTCTGAGAAATGTCCTCAAATCCTGCGTCCTATAATCCTAGAAACATGCAGGGGGGCTGCTGCATTTAGCAAGTATAATATCCCCATAAAACCCAATTTTTCATAATAATTTAAGAATTCTGAACTATCCCTTTAATTCCTTTTTAAGAGTTAGCGTTTAAAAAAAGAACAAAATCTGCCCAAATTTAAAATGTGTGCCTTCCATCTGACACTATATTATTTTTCCAGCCATCACATCAGTTCAAACTGTTGGTTTCTGTGTACTTGAACAAATGAAACCCATCTGTGGATCTGTGGCTCAGCCAATCAGAGAGCAGACGCTGCCTTCACGTGCTTTCAGAAACACTGTGGATGTCAGCATGTTTCTGGAACCTTCTGTGAATCAAATCAGCATCAACATGTTGTTGAACTGCTTCACTGTGAACAGAAATAAATACAAAAGTATAAAACTTTACACCAATTATGTTTCTTGACATGCAGAGCTGTATAAGATATCAGTGTGACCTTTGAATGAAGAGTTGAAGGCTGCAGGAGCACCTGAAGGCAGCAGAATATGAAACAGATGCTAACAGAGCCGGAAAAAGGTAGAGATAAAGATATAAACACACATTAGCTGTGAACGCTGTTTTCTGGTTCACTGCAAAGTCACTGTCATGAATTTCAACTCAATCGTTATTTTTAGTTTAACGCAGTAGAAAAGCCTGCAGGGCAGCTGGAGATGATGATTTTTAATGCAGGATAAATTTCTGTGAAGTTTGTTACTGATTGTTTTCCTTTTTGTACCAAAATTTTACCAACTGGGTTTGCATAAGGGAAAAAAGATATAACAATTAAACTTAAAATGAACAATAGAATGCATAAATACTAAATAATATCAAAAAACAAGTCTGAATGTTGCTCTAGTTTCAGGAATGAGACCAAGAGAAGCTGATCTATGCCTGTCCCTCTGCACCTGTTTTTTGATTCTAACATCTAATTTTATCTCAGTGTCTTCTCACCCACACACACACAAATTTCAGAAGTGTAACTGGAACAAATCATGTCTAACGCTGCAGTTGAACAGACCGCTCAACCTCCCCATTGGCCCTAAAAACCTTCAAACTTTCTGGACTGTTGATAGGCCAAAGTGGGCTTAAGGTGCAAATGGGCTCTTTGTTGGTCACCATTTTAACAGCTGGTTCTCACTCTGAACTTGTCATATAGCGCTGCTCTGTCAGTGCTTTTGGTGTACAAGTGTCGTGCCAAAAGTCATCTTCCGCATCCAACCTTAATGCAGCTGGACTGCGTCAGATAAGAACGCAGTCAGACAGAACCGGTGTTGCTGTTATCATACGCTTGCGGGCAGCCGAACAGCACCAGGTTCCTCCACAACGAACGTGCACAGGTGACGTAACTTGAGAACGTGGCCAGACGGAACCTGTCACGTGTGCAAGACACACTGAAGGATAGCGTCAGGTAATAGCAATGCCAGTAACCACATAATATAAGGCGTGCAACTGTGCTTAGAGGGCACGTGGGTGGAAAGGTGGATGGGTCCCACAAACAACAAACTTTCATGCCTAAACCTAACCACTGTGACAGTGTGCACTATTGTATAAACATAAGGACCATGCTGCTTTCTGCATGCTGTGACATCAGGGCTGTGTCATCCTACCATGACATCATCCCACCACATGCTTTTGTTGACATCACCATAACTGCATTCGAGTGTAAACAGCTGACGTGGAAGGATACCTAAAACGTCATAGGTAGAAGCGGCCAAAAGGTCACTGACAGAGCCGCACCATGTGACGAGTTCACAGTAAGAACCTGTCAGGGTTAAAACTGGCCCTACAATGACCCGCTGACCCTGGTTGATTCTTGTTGTAACTAACAGATCCCTATCAGTGGCCTAGTTCTCCCCATAAAGGCCCCACTTACAGCCAAAGATCAGCTTGATGTCAGACCTCTTGCTGCCAATAATTGTTGAGCTATTCAAAGAGCTCCAGTGTTGTGCCCATTGTTGGGTCTTTCCCCAATTACCAGAAGAAAATGTTAGCACTGAACATTTCTCCAAACCACAACTATGTTACACTTGCACATTTCATATGTATCATATCAACATTTCTAAAGTGACGTAGTAGACTTTTTTGGTGCGTCACCTAGGTGAGATGCCAATGCTCAAGACCAACAAACAATGAAACCAAACCACGCCTACCTATGACGCTTTAGGTATCTTTCTGTGTCAGCTGTTTGCACTCCTGGATGCCATTACTGTGATGTCAACAAATGCACATGGTGGAATGAAGGAGCATGGTCCTTATGTTTACATGACAGCGCAGACTGTCACAATGGTTGGGATTAGGCAACAACGTCACGGATGGTTAGGGTTAGGCAAAAGAGACACATGGTAAGGTGTAGGAAAAAACCCTTACATCCACACAGGCAGCAAACTCCACACTCCAAAATTCAGTTGTTTGTAGTACTTATCCACCTCCACCACCCCATCTTATTACGAGACCCTGTCCTTCAGCATTAAATGCGCACATGACCGGTTCTGTCTGGCCGCATTCTCAAGAGACACTGCCCGTTTGCGTTGCATGTGGATGCCCTGGGTACCTTAAAGCCATCCGCCTGCATACAAAAACAACGCCATCAGTTCTGTTCAACCGCATTCTGATCTGACACCATCCGTGCATGTTGCATGTGGACACTGAAGGTGGCGTTTGGCATCACACTCATACATCAAAAGCACTGACAGAGTGGCGGTATTTTTTACAAGTTCAGAGTAAAAACGGGTTGAAAAAGGGGCTGTAATGTTTGATTTCCCTCTAATTCCATACATTTGAAGAACATCAAACAGATCGTGGTCTTGACTGTCGGTGTGAGTTCATGTGAAGGCAGCATCAGTCCTGGGAGATGAAGGAGTCTCGTCCTGTTGTGTGTTCAGTCTAAACGAGACCACTGAGAGAATCAACACTGACACATAATGTGCTGCTGCTGAAGAGCGATGTACAGCTGCAGGCCAACAGAGAGAGAGAGAGTGAGAGAGATTGATGAAAGAGGGGTTTGGAGCTGCGGGGCGAGCTGCAGCGGGTGCTGTCGTGGTTTAACTGGTCGTCCAGCATCACAATAAAGCTTGGGTCAGGACAGAATACTGATGAGGACGGAGGACACGCCTCCTCTTCCACCTCCTCCTCCTCCACTGGACTCCTCCCTCTACTCTCTCCTCCTTCCCTTTCTTGTTTCCTTACTCTCTACATTCCATCTCTGTCTACTCACTATTCTCCTCTTTTACATATTTTGTTGCACTCTTCATTTTTTGTGCTGCATATTTCCCTTTCTTCCTCCTCCCACCTCAATCCCGTTCTCCTCAGCTAACCTTCCACCTCTCCATCTGTCCTCCTTTTATTCCTCTTTCTATTACTTTTTCCATCACTTGCTCATCCACCAGACTTCCCCTGTGCTTTGCTTCCTCCCTTCTTTCTCCTTCCATTGTTTCATATTGCTCCCATCCCTCCTCCCGTCTCCCTCCTCCTCTCTCTCTGCGGTCCTCCAGTCCTTGATTAAATGGCGGCGTGGTAGTTGGTTGAGGATCAGTTCTGTCTCTGCAGTGTGTGGGCGGCGAGGCGAGGACGAGGCAGTATATTAACGAGGATCCCACCGTTAACGAGACGTTTTTTTAAAAGCTCTCGTAAAAAAAAAAAAAAAAACAGCAGCCTGCCACCATAAAGTGACGGAGAGTTCAGCCTGTCCCGGCATGACAAGACAGAGAGAGTGTGTGTATCTGTGTGTGTGTCGCTGTTGATGACCTTGTCAGAACAGTAATGGGTTTAGTTTCTCTCAGCCCTCGGGGTCTCAGCTTATCAACTCCTGACTGTCACACCACAACTCCATGTGAGGATGTACATCTCTGGAAAACTATCCCTACAGATTTACGGATGTTTTCACATACTTCTACACAACTCCAGATGTTTTTGCATATCTCTACAGAACTTGAGACATGTCTACATATCTGGACAGAAATCCAGATGTGTATACATATCTCTTTAGGTCTACATATCCCTATTAAGTTCCAGATATGTTTACATATTCCGATATGAACTCCAGGCTACCTATTTTTACAGATTTCCAGATGTATTAATATCACTCTAAAGAACTCCAAATGTGTTTACATTTCTCCAGAGAGCTTCAGATGTGTCAAGATATCTCAATAGAACTCTGGATGTGTTCACATATTTCTAAAGAATTCCAAATGTCTTTCCATGTCTGTAGAACTTTAAATGTGTCTTGATATCTCAGTAGAACTTTAAATGTGTCTACATATCCTTATTAAATTCAATATATGTTTACATATACTTAAAGAACTCCAGATGTGTTTACATATTTCTACAAATCTCCAGATGTGTTTACAGCACTCCATAGAAATCCATATGTTTCTACATATCACAATAGAAAAACAGATGAGCTATCATGTTTCGATGGATCTCCAGATGTTTCTCTCTCTACAGAACTTCAAACCTGTTTAAATATCTCTATAGCTTTCCAGATATGTTAACATCTTTCCACAAACTTCCAGATAGGTCTGCATCTCTCTAAAGAACTCCAAATGTGTCTACCTATCTTTATAGAACCCTGTATGTGTCTACCTATCTTTATAGAACCCCTTATGTGTCTTCTGCATATATGCAGAAGAGATCCAGATGCAGATAAGCTCCAGCATAGATCCAGATGTGTTTACATATCCCTAAAGAATTCCAGATGTATTCAATATTTCTACAGATCTCAAGATGTGTCTCCATATATCTACAGAACTCTAGATCACATCCTAATAGAAATCCAGATGAGCGAACATGTTTCCAAAGATCTCCAGATGTGCCTTCATATCTCTGAAGAATTCCAGATATGTTTAAGTGTCTCTACAGAACTTTAGATTTGTCTCAATATCTCAATAGAACCTCAAATGTGTTGACACATCCCTATAGAATTCCAGGTGTTTCTAGATATTTCACAGAACTCCAAATGTGTTTACATCACTCTATAGAACTCCAGATGTCTACATATGTCTATTGAATTTCAGATGTGTTAAAATAGTTCGACAGATGTCCAGATGTGTCTACATATCTCCACAGAACTCAAGATGCATTAACATATATATGTCTACAGACCTCCAGATGTTACTACATATCTTGATAAATCTCCAGATGTAAAAACACATTTTAATAGAAATCCAGATGTGTCCAGATGTAAGCTCTATGTCTTGATAGAACTCCAAATGTGTAGAATTGCTGTAGAATCCCAGATATTTCTACATATTATTGCAGATCTCCAGATATGTTTACATCACTCTGTAGAACTCAAGATGTGTTTACACATCTCTATTGAATTCCAGATGTGATAACATATGTCAACAGATGTCCAGATGTGTCTACATATATCTATATAACTACAATTGTGCCCAGATATTTTAGTAGAACTCCTGATGTGTCTAAATACCTCCATAGAACTCCAGATGTGTTAATGTATTTCTTAATTACTCCAGATGTGTTGAAATATCTCTACAGAACTCCATATGTGTTAACATAGTTTTAAAGAGCTCCAGTTCTGTTAACATTTCTACAGAGCTCCAGATATGTCTATATATTGTTCTAAAGCTCCAGAAGTTTTGTCTATAGCAGTGCTTCTCAGGGTTGTGACCTGGGACGGGTCAGTGCAGTTTTGGAACCAGGCGACACAGACGTTATCTGATAAGAACCAATCATCCTTCCAGCCTCAGATCAGATTTACCGCCTATAGAACACTGAGCTAACCAGGAAATCAGCGTTCTTTTTTGAAGTTGAATGAAATGTATGAACTCATTTGAAATTACTTCATCAAAGAACAATGTAAGAAAGCCATATCAGACTCAAAGCGGATTATTTTTCATAATTCTCTCGACATGTCTGGAGGGAATCTTTGAAAGCAGACTCAGTCTGGTCAGCAGCAAAACTTTAATCCATCTGACATCACTTAGTCTGATCCCGCTGCTGCTTTGTGTAAACACAGAATGTCATAAAGTGCTTTGGAAAAAGCTTCTTCTTTATAAATCTCGACAAGTATATGCGTTTTTAATGCATCTATGTAAACATCTCTTGAAAACTCTATTATGACTGTAGGAGATTCATAAATCTGTGTGGCTATAGATGCCTGTGTCCCCATGTATTTTACTTTATTTCTGCATTATACATCTCTCCCTCTGTCTCCTTCTCTCGATTCTCATGCCCTCTTTTTCTCCTTGTTGATGTCTTTTGTCTCCCTGCCGTCACTTGTTTCTCTTTTTATGTTTCCCTCAAAGTCCATCAAATCTCTCTCTCTGTCCCTCTCTCCCTTCTTCCTTCCTCTCTTAAAGAAATCTCAATCAAAGACAACGAGCGTGAGCTAAAAATAATCTTTTTTTGGATAAGTTTCCAGGTAGCACCACCGCAAAAACATCCTGTAATGAAGGTTAAAAAACTGAGGTGAGCCGAGTGGTCTGTGCTGCTGGTTTTTCTGGTGACTATCATCGCATCAAACCTCAGAAATGTGGCATTTTTATGAGAGTAATAAAGGATTTATGTCAGCCACAGGCTGCTGGGTGAGCAGAGGAGGGCCGGCTGTTTAATTCATAAGATGAAACTTGGCTGAGAGTTGGATACGTTTCATTTATCTCACTTCTGCAGCCCATCTTCTGCAGGAAGAGCTAATGAGTCTCTCACTCACAGACACACAAACACATACTGTAATGAGTGTAAGCCATCACACACAGCCTATATAAATAGATACACACATACCTACGATTCATACATGTTACACACACACACACACACACACACACACACACAGACAACTGGGAGTGATGTGTGAACGTTTTCCTCAGAATGAATATTGCAAGACTTGGTGCTGCTGGATTCTGATTGAGGCCTAACTGCGTACTTTAAAATCCATTCTCCTGAATCACAACTACGAGTACAAAAGTCCTCATCAATATTAACTCAAACTCAGCTGGGACAGACCCAGGCCTTCAAACTAAGACATTGATATTTAGGAAACCAGCTACCTCTACTGCTACATTTGCTAACACTGCTGCTACTACTGCTATTAGTAACCCCTTGAAACACGAGCATATTGGCTTAACCTCTTTCAAAAGCACAGGAGGAAGGCAATGAGCAACTACAGAAATTACCCAAAATTTGCAAGAAATTAACAAAAGTTATCAAGAAAGAAATTACCAAGATATTAGCACACAAAAAGAAAAATAAATTGGTAAAATATAACAACATAATAATAACAAACAACACAAATACTACAAGGAAATTGCTTGAAAAAGTGCTTAAAATGTAAATGTAACTAAATGTAAATATCTAATTATAATTCAATAAAAAATATTTTTCTAAAATTATTATTTTCATTTTGTCAATTGTAAGACAAAGGATAGTACAATGACAGAACAAACAAAAATATTATAAGTGTTGATTTGGTGTGTGTGTGTGTGTGTGTGTGTGTGTGTGTGTATGTGTGTGTGTTCTCATTTATTGTTTACGGCATTTGTGCCGTGATCATTTAAAGAAAAGCAGAGTTTGATTGCAGCAGCGAGACGAGCAGAGATAAGCTTGTGATGGATTAAAGAGTAAGAAACTAAAAAATGAAAGAAGGGAAAATAAAAGAAAATGAAAAATAATAAATTAAATAATAAAATAAAACAATCATTTTTAACATAATAATTACAATACAATACAACAACAATAAAAATTTTCAGTTCACTCTCTTGTCAGGTTTTCCTCGTGTCTTGCGATTTAAGGCATCTCGTTACCTATTTAGACACATTTTCAAGAGAAATCATACCAGTTTGCTTGGGTTTCAAAGCTTTAAACTCTTCTGAAAGGCACCCAAACATAACACGAGAAACTGACGTCTACCGTTTGATGATACTGCCGATGTTTAGTTCTGTGTAAAACTGCAAAGCCATCCTAAAGAAGGGACTTTGTAACAGCCCTGTGGTGCCATCTCTGAGTGCAAAGGGCTTTAGACGAAGGATGGAGACACACTTGCTTTTTAATAATGCATTCATGTCGACAACCTGCTGCTTTGTTAATAGAACTGTTCACAAACTTGCCAATGTACTCTGCATGTTACTGTAGGATTTCAAAGGGCACACCAGATCATACACTCTGACAGGTTCTGATATTGTTTGTTTTTTTCTATTATAAACTGTAAGCAATTACTTTTAATCTTCAGTCAATCTCCTACAGTAAAATACTGTTTTCATGTAAAATGCTTTGGTACTGTACTTGAAGCAACAGGACGGAGGTCCTAAAAAGTCTGCTGCTGATGGAAATGACAGGACACTACAGTATTTTTTGGAAACAGGGTGTTGCATGGAGAATTTGGAACTCGGTCAGAAGTTTAATTTAATGTTAGTCTTGTTATTTTAAAATTAGGCTCCTGCTTTTTGTCTCTCAGTCAGTTTTCTGTGAAATAAATTACCATCAACTCCCGAGGGACTTCAGAAATTGTCATTTGGACAGCAGTTTTTCCTGCACATTTCGGAGGACATCTGCTACACATCAACAAGACCTGCTTCATCAACACTGATGGGTCTTGCATCTACAAATTAGACGGTTAATCTTGTTCACTTTACTTAGAATGTTTGATATCAAACTGACGCTCAACAGGCTGTCTAACTAGTTTCAATGATTCATTATCAGTGAGAAGAGGAACTCAATTAGCCTATTTTGTGGGCATTTTTTGTTGTTATTTTGGTAACGTTGACGTAATGGTCTGCATCTGAGAACTGATATTCTTGTTAACCCAATAATTAAGCACAAAGAGACCAGCATCGGCAGAGGGAGGCAGCACTAAATCAGAGCATAAGCCTACTGGAATATTTTCACATCTAGCCCTGTGGTTAACAGAGAGATATGCTGCTTTCATTTTTATGGTAACAGACTGTGAAAATGTTAAAGAGCATGAATACTGTAAAATAACAGTATATTGCTCGAGTCTGTGCTGCCAGTGTTTTAATGTATATTATAGAAATACTGTAATATTTCTGTTTTACGGCAATAGGTTGTGAAGTCATTTCACAGTATGAATTGTATAAAATTACAGTATATTGCTGGCAACTGTGCTGCTGGCTCTTTACTATTATTTTACAGTAAAATTATTTACAGTGATATTGTCGTACACTGTACATAAGGCCCCTAAATCAAGCAGTTTGTTATGCCATCACCATGCTGCCTCTAATGTTCATGTGCGTATCGCATCTGGCAGACACATATTGTTGATTTTTGAGGACCTGCACAAGCAACGCTACAATAGGAAGTGGAATCTGCAGGGCAGCCACTATACGCATGCAAATATGTAGTTAAAAGCAAGTATAACTCTGGGTTAACTCCCTTAGGACCCTTCTTTCTGATCCCACCCTGCGCCTGAGTGCACCACGCTCCTGACGTACTGGGCTGCACGCACGTGTTGCCGTGTTCACAATAATAGAGCCTGCGTTGTCGTCTTGTTCACACACAGCAGCAACAAACCACGCACTTGTGGAGGTAAAGAGATAAAAGAGACGCTGTGTGCTGAGAAAGTACCAGCAGCTGCTGATCCCGAGGACAGACAGGATGGACATCTGAAACACGATGCATCATTGATAGCGTGTTGAATAAAACATCACGCAGTAAATGGTAATAAGCTCCTACTTTCTCCTGTATGTTTAAAAATTTCTCTCTCCACTTTTCAGCAGTAGCAGCTCATACTGCTGTTGCTGCTGGTGCCTGATAAAATACACTATGTCCACTACTCTGTTCTGAGATGTGTGTGTGTGTGTGTGTTTATTTAGATTGATCTGCTTTTGTTTTTGTCTTAATTCTTGTTTGATTAGTCAAAGGGATGTATGGTGCATATTGGGGCAGAATTTAGGAATATTAATGTTTAAAATCAACTTTATTTATCAATTAAAAAGAGGGAGGTAGGATTTGTTAGGTATTCACTTTCTCCTACTCCTTTTTGGACATGAAACACTTTCATTTGTTTACTGAATATTTCCGATGGGCATTCTGGTGTTTTGTTTTTTTTTTTTCTTGTATTTAATTATTTTGTCCTCCTATTTTATTTGTCATGTTCGAAATAAAAGACACTAATCTCTGTTAATGAAAGTACTGTGGTCTCATCACTGTCACACTCCCAGCAGTCACAGCACATTACACTTTCAATTTTAAGCTGTGACACTGACACAACCGTCATGTACTGGACTGATTCGTAACATGTTATTATATCTGCTACATATCATATTGTGTGTGAACAGATCAGCAGTGTGCTGTAAAAACAGGATTACTGTGATTATCAGTGTGTGATTGTACCTGTCAGAGATCGAGTGACAGCGCTCTCATACAGAGGGACTCCTTCGCCGGCGTTATTGAACGCCTTCAGGGAAATCACGTAGTGTGAGCTTGGCTCTGAGAGAGAGACACAGAGAGAAAAATAGATAAAAGGTCATTTTAAATCACATTCAGCATATACAGCAAAGTATATTATCATTTTAACCCTTTGAAACCTGAGCAAATTGGCTTGAATTCTTCTCTTCATGGGAAGAAGGCGATGAGCAACAAGAAGCAATGATCCAAAAATTAGCAAGAAATTAGTGAAAAAAAAAACAAAAAAAAAACAAGAAAATTAGCAAAAAAGTGGATAAATAAAATAAAATTAAAAAAAGTCAATTAAATCAAAATAAAATTATACTTTGTAACATAATTTTAAAATATAGTTATGATAATTAATTAATTAATTAATTAAGTTATGATAATAATTTTAATTTTTCTCTTGACATTTTTTCCCTAGATTTTTTAAAAATTATTTTGTTGGTATCTATTAATTTCTTGCAATTTGCTTGACATTTCTTTTTTCCCATATTTATGAAAGTAATCGCACCAATTTGTTAAGGGGTGTAAAGCTTTAAACAACTGTGAAAGGCATGTAAATGCAGCACAAGAAAAGTGATATTGATCCAGGTTTCAAAGGGTTAAAATGCAAATTTTGTGATCATTTGCTAAATATTTCTTTCCTTTTTTAGTTTAGTTTGGTTTATTACATTTATTTGACGGGAATCATATACAACAACAACAACATTAGTCCCACATAAGGAGAAAAGACAGTATCGAGAAAGTTCTCTCTTAAGCTCTTAATCTCTTTGTTTTAAATGTTGTTTTGTTTGTAATCCATGTCATTGTGTTTTTGTGAAGTCAAAGACAATTTTCCAGATTTTGGACAAATAAAGATCTAATAATCTAATCATCAAGTTCTCAACGGGCCGAAGAAATTACAACCAGATAAGCACCGACCTGTGTGAGCTGAAACGTGAACCCAGCTCGTCTGAGAGTATCACATAAAATACTGAACCAGCGCCCAACCTGTCCAAAAACCACTAGTCAGCTTCTAATACCCAACATAAACAGGGATCTATAGCAAGTCACAGGTGTCTCCAGATGAAAATGGAGCAGCTCAGTGGATCACTGACCCTCCACAGTGGATTTCCAAGCCAGAGAACAGAGTGTGGCAGCTGTCCGTTGCTGAAATGCTTGAGCCCTACCCGGCCAATCAGCGCACATTTTTAGTCCAAACCTGGCCTGACCCATTGGGCTATTCAGGAGCTGTGCTCATTATGTAACAGTAACATCCCAACACACTTCAGACATGTCAAAGTGTGTTACAAAATCCACACACTTTGTCTGTATCAAATTAATGTAAACACGATTTGTTTCTGAAAATCCATTTTTTTAACACCCCAGGAAAATTCTGAAAATCGATCCATGTTTTCAAACTGTCAGGAAGCTGGTTCCATTACTTAATAAAAGAAAAGGCAGACTGTGACTGTGACAGATTCTACACTCTCCACCAGCAGCTGATCTTGAGATTCTGATGATTTGCTCAGAGCAAAGCTGGAAGAAGCTTTTCAGCAGTGGAGCTGCAGCACGCTTCTTCTTTCTGTATGCTTCAGCAATTACAATTATTTAAGTGATTAAAATGGAAACAAAGGTAAAAAGTTAACAAGGTTTTACTTTGATGTCATTATAATTTATCATATAAGCAACATTAACACTTTGAAACCTGAAAAACCCTCGCCCAATAAAATGAGCAAACAACTGAGAAAATGTTACAAGAAAACTACCTGGAAAAAAGTGAATAATAATAATAATAATAATAATAATAATAATACTATTATGCCTGTAACATCATTTTAAATGTACAACAATTATATTTATTAGTATATATTTCCCCCTAGTTTTTTTATTCTAATAATTCTCTTCTCTCTTCACTTTCTCAGTTTTCACCTTTTATAAATTTCTTGTATTTTGTGTGACATGTCTTGCCAAATTGCCAGTTGCCTGTATTGCCTTTAATGCCTTTTTTGTTTTTGAAAGAAATCAAAACAATTTGCTCACAATTCAGAGGTTTAAATGCTTTGAAAGGCTTCTGAATACAGCAGTTGACGATCCAGGTTTGGCAGGGTTTTAAACAATATAATAAATCATTATTTATGTGGAGTGATTTGTATTGGCTGGTTGTTACTGGAATCATTATGTTCCTCCAAACAATAAATGATGTCAGGAGATCTGACTGGACATGTTCATACAATCATAAATAAATCATGTTGGACGACTGTGGTGGACTTTCTCTTCTGTCCTGAACTGACTTGAAAGCAGCACATGCACCTGAACACATGATGACTGTAGACGTATAAAGTGACAGTCATGTGGCGGCTCTTCCTGCCGCCACTCGCCGCTCTTGATGTGATGCCGCATGTTCCCTCCATGTAGCGTCAAACCATGGCGTCAGTTAAACAAACACGCTTGGCTCCGCTCCCCAGACGCCTCACCGTGTGAATTAATGATCACTATGAATTATAAATGTCGTGTACATATGTGCACTCGCTCCCATGTGTGCATGCAACACAGCGGCAGGATTTTATTTTTTCATTACTCCTCCATTATGAGACCTGAGGCGGAAGTTTTCATCCGCGTATAAAAGCTCGCCCAATTTGTTATTGTCTTCTCTGGCATGCAGATTGCTTGTTGTGGTCGCTGGGGAGGATGTTTTCTCTTATTCTTCCTTTCACAATTAGATTTCCACCTCAAGCTGCTTTCTTATTAAATTCCTTTAAATTATTGATTGTAATTAAATGGGGATTTCATCATCATAATGAATTAGTGGAGCAGGGAGGGACTGTGTCAATATTGGCACTTTGTTGTCGGCAGGAGCTGCTGGATTTATGGGGGGTGGAAATATTAAATATTTGGGCTTGATAAGTACATTGGGAGTGTAAATTCGTGGAGTGATGTATTATTTTGGTGCTGATAAGACAGAACGTGAGAAAAAGCTTTTGGCTGTGATGGAAAAGTACATCAGTGATAATATATATATATATATATATATATATATATATATATATATATATATATATATATATATATATATATTTGTACTTTTTCAGGTCACGTTCTTGATTGTTTTTGGATTTTTTAAAACTTTTTTTTCTTATCTTTTCTTTTCGTCTTTAATTTCTAGTTAATTGTTTGTGCCATGTCTTATTAAGTTACTCATTGCATTCTCCCCATGTTTTTGAAACAAATTAAACCCTTTGCATAGGTTTCAAAGGGTTAACTTGTCTGCAATTCCTAAAATGAGAGGACTTGGCCCCTATCCACATCTTTGAGACCTGACTGATTCTTTTGTTATTTGTTATTTTGTTGTTATTTTATTTTGTTCTTTTGTCATTTAAGCGACCTTGTGCAGCTTATTTCCCACACTCACAGTGATACATCATTTGCAGTATTTTCAGACTTATGAAAGCTTCAGCCGACAAGTTTTATGAAAATAACTTTTGGTATATTTGCTTACGTTTTTTTTTCTTCACAGATTATCTGCCGCATGTACTACTGTGTGGATGTAGTGACAGTTTTAGCAAATATGGCAAAAAGTTATTTTCATAAGAGGTAAGAGTTTTCAATTCAAATGTGACCACCTCCACCAGTATTTAATTCCAGACAACGTGAAGTTGGCTTTAGAACAGAATTAAGTTGGGGAATAAAAAAGTCAGAATGTGTTAATAATTTCGTTGGAAAGAACTAGGTTAAGTGGTAGTAATTATAGGACACATGAGCTCAGTATTTCTGAAATACTGACTGCTCTGCTGCCAAATGTAAGACTTGACCCAAGACCAAAAACGTTTTTGCTTTATTTCACCCATTACTGAGCCCTTTTCCAACTAAATAATCATGTGCATGTGGGTTTTTCAAATACAGGAAAACCTGCTATAAATGGGCTATAGCCAGCGTTCTCATTGCCAGTACAGAAGAGCTGTGTACACAACTCTGCAGCAGAAAAGAATGCCGTTGTGTGTGTGTGTGTGTGTGTGTGTGTGTTGTTGTTGTTTTGGTGGGTCTTTAATGTGTTTACAGTGGTTATTTCTCTTTTTAAATATCTTACTTATTCAGTCTGTTTTTTAAACTTGGTGCAGACTAATGAAGATTCATGTTTAACCGCTGCTTAGGAGAAGACAGACAGTATTTTGTGGTGGTCATCGCATCTTGCCAGTTAAGGAGCTGAAAGTGCATTCACCCAAGTGTTCTGTATCCATCAATGTTGATCAGACCCGGAGGTGGTAAATACCCATGACTACTCAAAGTCATTTGACCCTAAGTATGAATGTCAGTATTTATATTCCCATTATATTAAAAAGCCAGTGTTTGTTAGTGGTTTCTTTTTTTGTCCCGTGGGAATGTGGCTTCTGTCTCTAATTGCACTCCCACTCAGATTTCTTGTAACACACACAAAGGTTAAATATGATGACTGTATTTTTCACATTTAGCGGCGTCTAGAGAGCTAATAAAAATGATTCCTATCCATCAGACAGACCTCCTGGTCAAGCGAGGAATGCACTTACTGTAATTGCAGCAGATCTGCGACTCTGTGGTCACTTTTTTTAACCCGTTATAAACTTGAACGACATCAGTTTTCTTGCGCTGAATTCAGACACCTGTCACAGGCATTTAAACCTTTAAAATGTGAGCAAATTAGTTTGATTTTTTTTCAAAAACATGGGTAAAAAAGGTAATTAGCAACTTGGCTGGAAATGACTGGCAGATTGCACAAAATTAAAGAATTTAATGAGAAAATGACCTGAGAATTAGCTAAGGAGTGAGAAAGACAGAAAATCATTTGAAAATCATCTATTAACTTACTTTAATTTTGCACGTTTTACAAATCATTTCAAGTTTTGTTCTTTAACTTTTTAATATATTTTTATTATTTGTTATACTATTACTATACTATTATTATTTTATTATTTATTTTCTTTGTTTGTTGTAAGTTGCTTTTGTTATGTTCAGGCACCTATCACAAGCATATAAACCTTTGAAACTTGAACAAATTGATTTAGTTTCTTTTGAAAACACGAGTGAAAAGGCAACGAGCAACTTGGCAAGAGATGTCCTGAAAATTGCAAGAAATTAAGAAAAGCTGACAAAAAATGAACTGAAAATTAGTTTAATTTAAAACACAAAAAGCAGAGAGAAAAATCTTAGAAAATAACTTATAAATTAAATAATTAAATAATAAATTATTTAATTATAATCACATATGTAAAGTTACTAACATTTACATTTTTGCAACTTCCTCTTTTTTGTTTTTATTTATTTTTTAATTTTACCAGTCATCTTTGTATGTGTGTGCATGCATTCATTTTCAGGTAATCTTCTTGTAATTTTTTACTAATTCCTTGTAATCCTAATTGTGGGTAATTTCTTTTAAATTGTTCACTGCTTTACATGTTTTTGATTTGAGATTAATTTGCTCAGGATTCAAGGGGTTAAGCTGCTCATTTTTTAAGGATTTAAGACAATGTGCTCAGGTTTTAAGGAGTTAAACAATAATGTGGCATGTAAATGTTTGTGTATGTACAGGCTTCATATAAATTGTTTTGTCAGAACAACAGCTAGGCTAGCTGTTCACCCTAAAAGCTTAGCACAAAGTCTGAAAACATAGATCTCTGGCTGAGTCCACTGTTTCTGTTTCCTCTAGCCCTCCCGTCCTCACCTAGGTTTTCGATGGAGTAGTATCTCTGCTTGCTGTCCACCCGGACCGTCTCGGCGTAGGGACTCCCCACTCCGTATCCGATGATGTAACCTCGCACGAGGATGTTTGGGCTGAGTGGTGGAGTCCAGGACATGATGATGCTGTTGGGCAGCGGCCTGACGTGCAGAGAGCTCGGCTGGTCGGGCACCTGACTCTCTGCGAGAGCACAAACAATAAAATGTCACACTAAAGACAACTGTAGGTGGTGGACAGTATATCTGCAGTCCTGACTACGTCCCTGACCTTCCAAAATCTCCAAAGCTCACTCTGTCAGCAGCAGCAGTAGCAGGTGCTCAGAGCAGCCGCAGCTAACAGATGCTAACCCTGTTAGCTGTGTATTAAGCCCTAATAAGCCTTGACACTTTGTGTTATCTTTCAGCATCAGACTGGATCAGATTAGCATGCTCTGGGTCCTCCGGGGGAGACGCTTCATATCACTTTATTGAGTGATAATCCATTGAAATCAGATTTCAGTCTCCTTCTGTCCTGGCCTGGAAACACAGTTAGCATGGATGTGTTTTTTGTTGTTGTTTTTTTGTTTCATCTCAGCTGTTTCCTGCTGAACAGGACATATTCCCCCTGAGATTCAGCCTGAGGTCAACTTTTCTAATTATCCTGCTTGAATTATTAGGCAACTAACCCAAGAGCTGCCAGCCTGCCTACTTCTTTCTTCCTTAATTCTTTCTTTCTTTCTTTCTTCCTTCCTTCTTTATAGAAAAAATAAATTATTTGTTTTAACTTGATAAAGTAAGTGTTTGGGCTGCCTTAAATTTGTAAGTTGATTGAACTTGAAAAGACAAATTAAATCATTACAAAGTTACCTCAACCTGTCTCCTCATATTCAGTCAACTTAAAATTTTAAGGCGGCCCAGACACTGCTTTTATTGAGTTAAAACAAATTGCCTGTATCTCTCTCCGTTCTGTATGTCTTTCTTTCTTTCTTTCAGTGTAAAAATACACTATTTTTTAGCTTGAAAAATATATTTTCTGGGTTGCCTTAAATTTGTAACTTGTCTGAACTTGAAACGACAAACTGAATCATTACAAAATGACCTCAACTTGTCTTCTCAAATTTAGTCAGCTTAAAATTTTAAAGGGCAGGCTGGACACTAACTTTTTTGTGTAAAAAAAAAAAAAAAGAAGCTTTTTCTACAGTGAGATTTCCTTTGGAGAAAATCATCTTCTTTTGTAAAACTGAACGATTTTGAGTATAAAATGGTATGCTGTCCTCTATATTTTGGAACATGTCCCTCCAACAGTGGCAATTACAAGATCTTATCTGGTAATTAAAAGAAAAGGTGTCATTTTTTTATTTTTATTTTTATTTTTATTTTTTTATTCAGTGGATGCAGTGCACTTCCATAGCATCTAACCAAAATTGACTTCAAGATAAGGGAATTGGGAGTGCAAAACTATTTTCCAGGTTTTGGGACTCGCTGCTGCACTGCTTTAGTTCTACGGCCATTAGACATCACATCTCACAATTAACATAATGGGTCTAATAGCTGTTTGCACTAACAACCTTTGTGGTGGTATTTTGGCAGACAGTCTCTGCCACTTTCATTCCATCTCAAAAGAAGTCAGGGAACACAGAGTTTCTGCTCTTTCATTTGAAGAGAAAAGCAAAGATAGGAAATCGATGAGTCTTTATGCTATAGACATTGAATTTTGGGGGGACATTAAAAAAAAACATTTCAGTGACTGTGATAACAGTAAGCCTGTCTACTGCACACTGTGATCTTACATTTATTAAATGTTTAGATACTGCTTATCAATATTTAATAAGGGAGTGTAAGTACAGTTTTTACTTCTGTTACTTTTTTAATATCTTCCATTAGTTGTGTCTTGATGATGCACATAAAAAAATCAGGAAAATGAAACTATTAATTTTCATACTTTAAATCTCTGAGCCCTGAGCCATATTTGACCATATTTGGGCTGCCTGATTTATTGTGTAATTGGGCTTGTATAACATCATCCCTGTGAGGCACAGTCAAGCCCACTTTGTGTGTACAGCATTACTTATGCCATCGTCAAAACAGTTTCTGTCTGCAGTGAGGCCATATAACAAGATCTGCACTCCAGCGAGGGCACTGAGCGACCTGGCTGGTCTGCCTGCAGGGCACACAGGAACCTCTGATGGGTCAAAAGACTCTTGCATAGCATTTACATGGAAACAAATATGGCTATTAGCATCAAAGCCAGCAATGATAAATGATCAATTATGAACAAAAAGACAATCAATATCGGTTCTACATGTATGAATTTACTGTGCAAAGTCCCTGAAGAGTTGCACGAGTTCCAGGCTGGATAGCTTCAGTAAGGGCTACAATTGCACCAAGAGTGGCACTGAAACAGTTCAGTTGCTAGCTTCCAGCAGTAAAAAAAAAAAGCGAGGAGCTACGATTCATGATTCAAACTTTATGATATTATTCATAAACTACGCACATTTTTTGCCACATGCGACGAGCTCCGAGTCTTAAAAGGAAGAAATAATTAAGCGTGTGGTTCTTCCTACTCCTTTTTGAACATGTAGTATTTAGATGGGTATTTTTTTATTGAGATTTACAAGTTTTGTAAAGGCTCTTTTTTGTCTTTTTGTTTTTGTTCATTAGGCTTGTTTGCATTTATTTGTCTTTTTTTTACATGTTTAAAATAAAGATTCATTCATTCAACAATTACCCTTGAACACCTTCCTTCTCTTTTCCTTTCCCTCTCTTTAATGTCCCCCTCCTTCCGACCTTTTCTTGCTTCCTCCTCTCTCCTCCCTCCTCCCTCCTCTCCTCTCCTGAGGCGAATCTCCCCTCCATCTATCCGTCTCTGCCCTAAAGTGCTTAAATATTTATGTGTGTGTAGAGACAGTGGAGGTATTTACATGCTGTTGTACAGATCACTGCTATCACTCTCTCCCTCTCTCTCTGTTCTTACCGTCCAGGTCGTTCTCCGGCGTCTCAGCAGTATACCAGTCACTGGCCGGCCCTGTTCCGTTGGCTGTCATGGCTGCTACCTGGAAACTGTACTGACTGCCTTTCTCCAGACCTACAGAGACAGAGAGAGAGAGAAATAGCGATGTACAATGTTATTGTAAGTGACATTTAGCTACATAAATCGTTGTGCGTGACTCCACAGGTGTCCACTGCCATATATATATATATATATATATATATATATATATATATATATATATATATATATATATATATATATGTTCATGTGGTTACTATAGCAACAGCTATAATAATAATAATAACGACATAATAGTTGTACTAAAGTGGTTTCGCTTGTATAACACGCCTACATGGCCTTTACTTGGAAATAATGACAGTTAGTGTGGAGGCTACAATAGAAATCAAGATGCTAAAGTTTTTCATGGAAACCCACCTACTCTTGTATTCTTAATTTTTATCCCTTTTTCTCAAACTGTTTATGCTTTTCTTTGTCAGTTGTATTCAAACACTTTTTTTCATTTAGTGGTGAACTGTAGAGCTCACAGAAGCATGGTTTTCACACAGAGGTTTCCTGTTTGAACCCACAGACCTTTAGCTCTGATTGTGTGCTGAAAAAAGAAGCATCAGAGCAAACAAACAGATGTTTATTTCTTATAACTGGATGCCATTAGCCTTGTCACTTTGGAGCATAGTGTAAAATAAAAAGTAAATTAAAGTGTTAATAAAGGTTTAATGTGCTACCCTTTAATCTTAGCAGTGAAGCTGTTATTTATTGGAACTCAGTTTCTTATTCTCAGACAGTAAAAAGGAGTGATTACTGCTGACAGCCGGGCTTGCGGTGGGGAGATCAGATCCAACACACACACACACACACACACAAAACACACACAAAAACACCTGCCACTGGGGAATTAATTCCTGTGTGGACAGACATATGAAGATAACTATCAGTAGGAAATAATGAAAAGGAAGATCAGTTTCATTCAAATCCTGCAAAGCTCAAATTGAAATAATAGCTGGTGGCAGTATGAACGCAGACACACACACACACACACACACACACACACACACACACACACACACACACACACAATCTCTTTCTCAAACACACACACACATGCACGCAAGCAGATGTAAACTCATACAAATGCAGATTTTCTTTCACAGAGCAAAAAAATACACAACATTATACATGCAGAAAAACCAAATCTGACACAAGCTGACAGAAGTCCACTCTAACCCACCCACACACTCATCTCTCTCTCTCTCTCTCTCACACACACACACACACACACACACACACACACACACACACACTGAACTACAATCTGGTTAAATTTAGGCAGATTTTGAGAAACTAGGTCCTTTTTGTAGCTTGGTTCAACTAATCAGACTGAATGTCAAAACAAAGATCCCAGTTTCATCTGTTGTATTCAAAAGAAAATGAGGACAAACGTTAAAGGAAGATTGTGGTAATATTCCATTTTTTACTGTTACAAATCTCACCTGTGAACAGGTACCAGAAGTTGTTGGGTTCGATGGCCTCCTGGTCTCCCCGGCGGCCCGTCTTCCTGTATTTGATCTTGTAGGCAGAGATGAGTCCATTCTGAGCACTGCGCGGAGGCGGCTGCCACGACACCTTGATGCTCTGAACGACAAGAAAGATGGAGAAAAACAATAAGTAAACTAATCAAGCTGCCAAAAATCCTCTGCCTGAGGGCAGGGACTCAGTGTGAGACAATGGGTCCTTGGACAGAAGTGAAAGGGCCTCCTGCTACATGGCAGGGAGACTGAAAGAGACACAAAGCACAAATGTTTTGTTTGCTGTCAAGCTCGTTTGTATCTCTGTAGTTATTTGTCTTTTTTCAGTAATTTAGCTTCTCTTTTTTGACGTTTTGCCTCATTTTGTGATCATTTTGCATCTTGTCAAAGTTGTTTTGTCTCCTTGTGGTCATTGTGTGTTTTCTTGTGGTTGGTTTACATCTCACTGTAGTCTGTTTGCATCTCTTTATGTCCATCTTGCATCTCTTTGTTGTTTTGCAATCTTTTTGTAGTAGTTTTGCCTCTTTGTGGTCATTGTGTGTGTCCTTGTGGTTGGTTTGCATCTCACTGCATTTTTGTATCTGCATCTATATGGGTCAATTTTGCATCCCTTAGAAATTGTTTTGCATCTCTTTGTAGTTGTTTTGCATGCCTTTTTAGTTGTTTTGTTTTATAGGTGTATTCCATGTCTTTGGGTTATATTACATCTCATTTTGTTTCGCACCTTTTTTGGTCAATCTTGAAGTTGTTTTGCATCTCTCTGTAGTTGTGTCAGCTTGTGTATTTATTTTTCGTGTATTTGTATGTATAAATCTCTTTGTGGTCATTTTGCCCCTGTAGTTTTTAAGTATGTCTTAATTGTCATTCTGTGTATCTTTGTAGTTGCTCTCTCATCTCTTTATGGTTAATTTGTGTGTCTTTGTAGTTGTGCTGCCACTCTTTGTTTTCATTGCACATGTCTTTGTGGTCATTGTGAATCTCAGTGTTGTCATTTATGTTTCTTTGTAGCTATTTTGTGTCTACAAATACAATGTCATCTTTGCAGTGATACTATGTGTTTTCATCACGGCATGGTGTGAAAAGGAACTGTAAATCTGATCAGCAATTAGCAGAGAGCTCCATCTGCTTTCTGTTGTGTTTCTATTTTTGGTCAGATGAGTCTGATGCTGAACTAGTGTGTGTGTGTGTGTGTGTGTTGTTTTTCACTTTATATGGAATCGTTTCAGTAAAACGCTGCGGTAATTTCACTATGTGTTTCTGTGAGTAGGTATACATCCCATATATTTCTATCTGTAGGTGTGTTTGTGTGTGTGTTTGTTCAAGTGTGCGTTGCATGAATTTTAATCGCTTTATTTGCATGTTAACAACCCACCTCTGACACACACACACACACACACAAACACACACTCACACGCACAGCAGATGTTTGCTCGGCCCCCAGTGTGCTCTGTTCTGTGAGGCAGCTGCCATCAACCATTCTGCTGATTTATTCAGTATGACCCGCTACGTGTGTGCCTGTTTGTGTTTGTGAATGTGTATGTGTGTGTGTGTGTGTGTGTGTGTGTGTGTGTGTAAGGTGGGCCGAACATTAATGAAGATTAATGAATTAGAAAAGTAGAAAAAAGATTTGATCCACCTCTCTCCCTCTCTGTTCTATCATCTCTCTCTGCCTCTTCTTTTTTAAACCCCTCTTCCATAGACTACTACCACAACTACTGATAATAGATATTAAAAATGTAACCCTTTGAAACCTGAGCAAATTAGTGTGATATCTTTCAAAAACATTAGAGAAGACAATGCGCAACTCAAGAAGAAATGGCCCAAACATTAGCAATGCGTTGCTAAATAGTAATGGAATAGTTTTAACTTTTAAGTTATAACTGCACATTTTGTAGATTGTTAGTGACTGACAGGTTGATTTTAGGCATTGCAGCTTCAGTCAGCTGTCAATGAACTGTCATCTACCTGCTAATCAAAATGATAAAAAATTGTAAAAAAAACCCAAAACAAAACAAAAAAACAGCAATTCCTCATACATACAGTATGTAAGAGATCTGGGACTGTTTTTTTTTGTTTGTTTGTTAGTTTGTTTGTTTTTTAAGAAAAATGACGGGAAATAAAAAGTTTCCAATTATTATTTTTCAAATTGATCTCCTAATTGTTACATGTTTTTTTATTTTTGTGAAAAAATCTTAATTTGTAAAGAAGTTATTGCATAATCGCGGTGGAGTAAAACGTACAATATTTCCCTCTGAAGTGCAGTGGAGTAGAAGCGGAAAGTGGCATAGGATTAAGATAATCAAGTGACCACAGATTTGCACTCAAGTCCGGTATTTGAGTAAACGTACTTCATTTCAGCTCAGCTCTGGTCGGCAGAGGGACGCACTGTGACTGAAATCACAGTAATTGGGATCAATAGACTGAGTACAGTAGTATCCCTTTATTCCTAACATTCAATAATCCAGTCATTACAATTCCTCTAAAACACCATCTAAATTTGAAGAAATGATATTCGTGCATTTTTAATGTTCAGCAGATATCAAACCTAATTTTCCTTGTGTTGGACAACAATTTGTGGCCTGTGAAAGCGAGATGTTTTTCTCTTAAGAGCGCTCTGGACCACTCGTAAAATTTTTGCTTCCCTCAGAGAAAAGCAAATATAAGAAAACATTGGTGAATCAGCAAGTACTAACAAAATAAAAACAAATCCTGGATAAGAGCAAAAATAAGAGAAAATTTCTTTGTATATAGTTTCTTGCATGAGGCCCATTGTGACACACTGCACAGAGGATTGTGGGTCAGAATAACCAGAAAAGCATGCTGTCTTGCATGCTACAAAATGATGCTGTTTGCTGTGGGACATCCTCGTATTTTTGGCATACTGCAGTTGAGATGTTATGTACCGGGACATACTTAATCTTTTTCTAGTAAGGATGTTAGCAGTGGTTTCAAACAGGTTTCAAATTTGTAAAAAAATCGACTTTGAAAATTTGACGATGGAAATGTTTTTAACTTGTTTATTAAGTCTCAGGGATATGAGAGAAACAGTGAATGTAAACAAGTCTTTGCATTAACCCTTTAAAACATGAGAACATTTTTGAAGAAATATTCTTGATGTCTTTCAAAAAGGTGGGAAGCAGGCAATGAGCAACAGAGAAGGAAATGACCCCAATGTTAGTAAGAAATTAGTAAAACAGTACAAAGCACAAGAAAAATACCTGACAATCAATAAAGAAAAAACAACAATGAAAAACAAACAAAAGAATGAAAAAGAAAAAGAAAGGAAAAAAACAAACGAACAAGGCAAACAAGAATTGGAAAAAGTGCCTGGAAATGTATGATAATTGTGTAACTACTAAATATAAAATTATGATAATTATAAATATATCTTTTCTCTGAACTTTTTTTTTTCTTTTTCATTTAAACATTTTTAACTAGCTTAAAAAAAAATCTAAATCTAAATTTCTTGCAATTTGTGAAACATGTCTTACCACGCTGCTCATTGCCTTCTTTCCCATGATTCTGGAAGAAACTTCATAAATTAGCTCGGGGTTCTAATGTTTGAATACTTGTGAAAAGTGTCTGAAAGTAGCACAAGAACATTGATGCAGCTCCAGGTTTCAAAGGGTTAAAACTCTGCAGTGTAACTACTCTGCAAGTCCTGATGTATGATGATGTCTTTGAAAATGTAAGAGCCCACTGAATTCACAAATACAATGAAACAAGAAATAAATGAATACATAAATAAAATAAATAGTTTTGTTCATGATTCATGTCCATGGCTACAGATACTGTAGTTTGTTCTGACCCAGTCCCACATACACCATCCTGCTGTCAGACGTAAATACTGTACTAGAGCACCAAATGTGTATTAATCCACTGCTGAAAATAGTCCTCAACAAATGCACCATTTCTGTTAACATTTGCTAAAAACTACAGAGCCCAGCTGCTGAGAGCTGAGAGGTACAGACAGGGTAGAGAAATCAGAACGTATATAGACACCTGCCAGCCAATCAGAAACCAGTATTTCTGTTGTCGTGCGACAGTTTTCACTAAGAGTGTTAATTAAAGTGAATTGTCATTATATACAAAACACGCACAGCTCAGAACCAGGCAGCTATTTACACATGTACAGACTGTATCACGCACATACGCACATCTGTTGTCAGTGTCATATTAACACACACACAGAGTGATGGTGTGTGTATCCCTCCATCAGCTGTGGTGCAAGTCATCCGGCCAACGAGCAGTTTAAATATTCAGCCAGTGTTACTGTGACAACGGCCACAGAGGAATTCATTAACATTTAGCTGCACCTGTTCCCTCTGCTGCTCCTCATCCTGCTAATTGATTACAGCAGAACTGATTACTGAGAGGGAGGAGGCAGAGGAGAGGCAGAGGGATGCGGGGAGAGAAAAAGAAAGGGACAAATTGAATAAATGCGTGTGTCGGCCAAATTCCTCCATACACTCTCCGTCTCTCTCTCTTGCTCTCTCTCTACTCGGGCGTCACAACGCGCTTCATTAACTAATTAGCCACTTTGACAGGACACAGTTGGATGTGAGGTCTCCATGGAAACGATATAGAAGTTAGATTCATGTTGGAACAACTCCCACAGAGACACAAAGAGGCAAACCATCCATGAAGGAGGACACCGCCACCGCTGCCACCACACACAGTCTCTACTGGCAGGAGATACTCCTCCTCAACTATAACTACAACAAGTACTACAACCTTCCTTGGATTTTTTTATGTCTGTTGGTGATAATTAAAATCACTGTCAATAAAAATATTACCATAGCAACAGAGTATCAGCCTGGCCCTAAGGCCAATATTTGTCATTTGGCTGATTATCTGTACCAGCGTTTTATTTAAATGATCCTGGATACAATTAATTAATGACAAAGTGTGTGTATAACACTCAACCAACACCAGGGAAGGCAGGGAACTTGCTGTATATGATGTTTAAAGTTTCAGTTTCGATTAAACATTTACTAAAGGTATTAAAACAAAGTTTTGTGCTAAAAATGTGTTATATTCAAAATTCTGAATTTTGACAGAACCAGGATATGCGGTCAGGTTTAGCAACAAAAGCACATGGCAAACACTGGGACGTCAACAAAAGCACATGGTTAGGTTTGGAAAAAGCATCATAGTTTGGTTCTAGGTCCATACAAGAGGTGAATAGCGGGCTCCCACATTAATGTCCAGGGTTTGTTGAATCCATTCAACGCCCTAAAGGGACCTTCATGCTTCATATATTACATCATCACTGACAGCGTTTCAACCTGATGTTGACCAATGGCGTATCATGCAGATGCCACAGGTTCTGGAAGCATCATAAAATGACGACCCCCAGCGGTGTATCATGCAGCTGTGGCAGGTGCTGCATATAATAACACCGTGACCTGTTCTGTCTCACCGCATTCTCAGCGGACCCAGTCCAGTGGCATTTCATGTGGATGCACAAGGTGTTATTTGGCATCTCAGAAGCTAAAAAAAAATAAATAAATAAATAAACAATAAACAAACACTCTCAGCTGACACCAGAATCTTATTCCGAAAGCACTGACAAAACAGCGGTATTTGATGACTTTGGAATGGTAATCCTGAGCCTGTAATTCAAGCATAACCCTATTTTGTAATGCTGAGATGATGATGCTTGTGATTGATGGACTGATGGGGGTAAATGAGGAAGCAGTGCTGAGCGGCCTGAAAGGAGGCAGGTTGGTGTGGTGGATGAGTCACAAAAAAGACTTTTCACCAATACTTTCCTTTAGAGACAGGTGTTCAGAACAGTGTGAACTTTGAGTGAAATTTGAGGCTTTTTAAGGTACGTCCTCACCATTTTTCTTTTCCTAAACCACAGTGACTTTATTTGTCTGAACTCAAGCTCTGTAACTTTACATTAATACGTAAATTTAGGTTAAGGACATGTCCTTATTGGTAGGGGCTAATTCATAGGATATCATACAAACCGTTCTATGATGGTACATTGACTGCTGCTGCTGATACTGTTACTGCTATTACTATCCCTATTACTGCTATTACTACTTCTGCTGATGCTACTGATGTTACTGCTAATATACTCCTATTGCCATGCTACTGCTTATACTATTACTGCTAAAATATCACTTTTGCTGTTCAAGCACAAAGGCTGCCTGCAGCTACTATAGCTGCTATTACCATTTTAACTTCTGTCAAAAACTAGTGCTGCTGCTGATGATTTTTTTTACTCCATAACTAATCAAACCTCTCTTTTGCCTGAAAAGAAATAGTGTACTGGATTTATTCAGTTCAAAGGGTAACGCGTTCTCTTCCATGCTTCAGATTTTTAAATCTGTCAGTGCAGAAATCAATGTGTTTGCACTACTAGAGTTTGTCTCGAAAGTGAACCATCTCGCCGGCTGACATTGGTTGTTGAGTTTCATCTTCTTCACGGCGCTCGCTGAACTAAATGGGCTCCATGGATCAATTAGGCTGGTTTCAGATGTACTTTCTTTCCTCGCGTAAATTAGAGGTGAAGTGGCTTCAGGCTGTACTGTAACACTGAGTCATTTCTCCGCTTCTTTTCTGTCTGACTGAAGCAGAAAATAGAGTCAAATTCCCTCCTGCAGCTGCTTTGTATTCAGATGTAGTTGACACTGTAAAGCAGCGGGGCAAGTGAAGCCGTGGCCTCGTTCATTGCCTTCAAACAGGCCGAGGGCGGCCGTCTGTTTAAATTTACCCTCAGAGGACACGAGCAAAATGCAGGGAGGTCTGCAGCAAGCTGATGAAGATAAGACTGATAATAATGAGCACTGATAAAAACCGAAACGGCAGTGATAATCACAAGAAGCAGAGACGTTTAGGGAAACTTAATGAAGATAATGAACAAAGACAGTAGTGCTTTTTTAAATTAATATGAATAACTGGATATCTCATACAAATAACATTGCCATGGAAACACACTATACAAAAAAGTGGCCGACTTATATGTTTTGGAAAGGAACAGGCATATAATTGATACAAAAAAGCGAAATATTAATGACTCAGAATCTTAACCCTTTGAAACCTGGATTGACATCAGTTTTCTTGTACTGCGTTCAGATGCCTTTCACAAGCATTTAGACCTTTGAATCATGAGAAAACTGGTTAAAATCTTTTTAAAAACATAGGAATGAAGGCACTTACTTTGGTACCAATTTTGGAGGGTCATTTTACTCTTTTTTTTCTTTGTTAATATCCAGTAATTTTCTTGTAACTTTAACTAATTTTGGGGTCATTTCTTTGCCTTATTTACATTTTTTTTTAAAAAGAAATCAATTTTCTCAGGTGTCAAAGGGTTACACTGCATTCATTCTTAAGTGTCAAAGTTCTGTTACACTGCATTATTCCAACATACCCTCATAGAACGGTGTGATATCCTACAAACTGGCTCTCTACAACAGCGTTACGTCCTTTAAGTTAGGTTTAGGAAAAGAAAAATGGCTGAGTGTCTTTAGATTTAGGCAAGTAAAGTTACTGTGGTTAGGTTTAGGAAAACAAACACGGGATCGTCCAAATTTTTGTGACCCATCCGCCACCCCAACCTGCCTCCTTACAAGGCTGTTTGGGACCGCTTCTTTCTTTACTCCTGTTCATTGGTTACATGATCGCAACCTTTCAAAACACGCAATATGTACAAATTAGGGTGCATTACTTTTCATCGAAAAAAATCAAGAAAGTTTGTGAGAACAGCCATGTTATTCAGATGTGGAAGTAAATCAGATGTAACAGAAGCGAAAATTCAAAGTTGAACAAAGACGAAGAAATTGAAAGTAAAACTTTCTGAGGTTATTGCCTTAAAGTTTTGAGCTCTCTTGCCTTTTGTCATTTTTACAGTGCATCTGCTTCCTACAGTAAGAGCAATACAGACTTTTAGGAGCCAGCTGTGCGAGACCCAACAAGTTCTACAGGCCGTAACTGTAAAGGACACTGCTGGGGTATGAACTACTCTCTGGAGACAAATGGTGCTTTGCGATTTAGACCTTAGATTCAAGCAAAAATAGAATATGTTTTTTGCATGGTTCTCAATCAAACATTATTGGTGCTGCTTTGACCCACAGTGTAATACAGGTGCATTAATTTTTGGATTAAGTCGTATGTAAAGAGTGCATGAGACAAAACTAACGTGTTTGAACTATTCCAAGAGCACTAGATCTTGACTTTAAACGTTGGCCTTCCTTCAAAGTCTCCAGCTTGTTCTCCTGCTCTGTGTACAGGAGCACGGGTGCAGGACAGATGCCAGCGCTGGTGCAACTTATTCACAACTGCAGTCAGTATTATTGTATTTCCAGCTGACTGTCTGTACTGCTGAGCAGTTTGTCCGATCGATAGATGAAAAAAAACGCTTTGAAGAAAAACAAAACTTTAAACTGAATTGGGAATTAATTCAGTGGGTTTCTCTCCTGCTTCTGTATGCCGAGCTGCAGTGTGAGAGCTGCATACAGAGCACCTCATCCACCCCGTGACCTCCACACACACACACACACACACACACACACACACACACACACACACACACAAACAGGGCCAGGTGAGTAAACACTCCCTGAATTCAATCTGTGATTGTTTGTTCATGTCCTTTGGGTGAGAGCTGCAATCACATCGACTCAGTGCGGGCATCTGTGTGTGTGTGTGTGTGTGTGTGTGTGTGTGTGTGTGTGTGTGTGCGTGTGTTAATGTCCTCTGGGTAAAGGGAGCAATCACATGGAGGGCAGACTGTCTCTATTTGCTCTGCAATACAACATGCAACACCATGCTGCAGCATGCTGCGTGCCTGTGTGTGTATGTGTGTGTGTGCAGCTGGTAGGCTTTAGGTCAGTATGAATGGAGGTGTGTTTGAGCAGTTGGTTCTATGAGTATACAGAATATTTTTGAAAATGTTCAGAGTTTTTCAGAGACGGTTGCTGAGTTTGCAAAGTCACGTTAATGTCACATGACGACATGAGGTTTCATACATATAGCTTTAGCTTGAGCCTTGTATGTGAGTTGTAGTATCTAAGCAAATGTGATGCATGTGCTAGATAAAGTAGCATCGGCACAGTCAATACCTGAAGCTCGCATACATGGAGCCTGGGTCTGTTGAAGGTGGCATTGCTGTTTGAGCTGTGATAGCCAGGCTAGCTAGCTTAGCTAACTAAGCTTAGCCTTGTATCTGTGATAGCCATGTGTTAGCTTAGCTTAGCTTTGTATCTGTGATAGCCAAGTAGTAGCATAGCCTTGCATCTGTGATTGCCATGTGGTACTGTCACTAACTGAAGCTTGCTCAAACTCAAACTGTAAAGCAAGTATGTGTAAGTATATGATGTGCTAGGGAAGGTAGCATCAGCATAGTCACTACTGGGAGCTTGCATGAACGGAGCCTGGGTCTTTTGAAGGTGGCGTTGCTGTTTGAGCTGTGATAGCCATGTGATAACGAGCCTAGCTAGCTTGGCTAGCCCAGCTTAGCCTTGCGTTTGTGATAGCCATGTGTTAGCTGAGCTTAGCCTTGTATCTGTGATAGCTTTGTAGTAGTTTAGCTTAGCCTTGTATCTGTGATAGCCACATGGTACTGTCACTACCTGCAGCTCGCATAAATGGAGCCTGGGTCTGTTGAAGGTAGCAGTTTGTTTTGGGCTGTGATAGACATGTGGTGGCAGCTAGCTTAGCTAGCTTAGCTTAGCCTTGTACCTGTGATCGCCATGTGTAAGCTTAAGCTTAGCCTTGTATCTGTGATAGCCATGTAGCAGCTTAGTTAAGCTTGTATCTGGTAGTATCAGCATTGTCACTACCTGGAGCTTGCATAAACAGAGCCTGGGTCTGCAAAATGTGGCAATGTTGTTTAGGTTGTGATAAGTCATGTGAGGGGTAAAGTGAGATGTATATAGCAGTTGCTAGGGAATGTAGCATTGGCACTGTCACTACCTGGAGCTTGCATAAACGGAGCCTGGGTCTGTTGAAGGTGGCAGGACTGTTTGGGCTACGTAGGAGCAGTGAGAGCTGGCACTAGAGGAGTGGCTCTGGGATGCCAGAGTTCACTGCCTAGCCTCCTGGAGGTGTTGTGGGACCAATTAGGTGAAACACTGATGAAAGGAGGTTCCCACCTGATGACCCCAAAATCGCATCGTCTTCACTGCTCTCTGGCCTTTATATTGAAGCCATAATAGCTGATTAGTGACCCTAGGTTCTTCAGTGGGTGCTTATCCTTTCCTGGAGCACAAGTTTCTTGTGTTTAGTTGAACTCCCCATCCGTGTGATGGGGAGGAGGAGGGGGTGGCAGAGCTTTCAGCCTGATCCGACGGGGGTGGTTTTTAGTCCGTTCAGACCTTCCACCCTGGCTCTGCCTCCTCTTTCTTTCTTTTCTATAACTGCTCTCTGGCCTTTATATGTAAGTCATAATTGCTGATTAGTGACCCTAGGTTCTTCATTGAGTGCTTATCCTTTTCTGGAGCATAAGTTTCTTGTGTTTTAGTTTAATTATATAATTTAGGCCCCGGCTATACATATACAGATGTTTTACTGTATATTGTGACACTATAGCAGATTTTTGAAACACCATTTGAGGTGCAGTTTGGTCTTGTGGGATTTTTATGTTGTTGTTTGTTTTTGTCTTTGAAAATGCAAATTCTGTTTTTTTTCCGTTGTGTTTAAGAAAAAAGATTAACAAATAAATTCTCACTTTACTTTTTCTATAAGTACCAACAGTAAAGAAAAACAGCCTGTTAGTCTCAGTTGGTCTGTTTCTTTTTTTATTAATTATTTATTTATTTAAAATAATAAATATTATTATTTTTGTTATTATTATTATTATTTTAGCTTTGGTCTGCCTTGTCTTCACACTGAATTATTCTAAACTGTAAATAATAAGTTAAAGTTAAAGATGATAAAGATTTTATTATTAGTAAACCTGTTTTTTTATTTTAATCTTACTATTACTATTACTACTATTACTCTATTAAAATCTTGCAAACGTGTCTATTTAAAGTTTGTAGAGCCAAGAGGACTTCTTAAAATGCCTGATTTTGTCCAAAACCAGAAGACGTTTACTTAAAAATTATACAGATAAAGGAAAGAAGCAAATCTTCATATCTAAGAGATTTGAACCAATAATTTTTTAAAATATTTTTAATCATGAATTGATTTCATGTTGACAAATCTATTAATAAACTAACCATTTCAGCCATATACAGAACGTTCTTCTGTCTTAAATGTTTTTCTTTCCGATCTATCAGGGAAATCCCTCCATACATACTGATGTGCACAGATGTTTCCATGGTGACCAAATGATCCTGCATAAATATATAGATCACTCAAGGGTGTAATTTCCACTGGGAATCTGGGGACATGCCTGCCTCTCTGAATCTGTAAATGCCATTTCTAATAGGTGCATAAATAATAAAACAATCCTCATGAATTTCAATTTTTTTCTGTTGGACGACCATTTTTTATGCACATTTTAAAGCAGGATAATTGTTTTATCATGGGGTGTTATTTGCAATTTATATACATGCAGCAAATAGCTCTTTATTCGTTTGGTTTAAAACCTCAGAGACAATGAGCATCATGGGAGACATAGTTTTTGAATGCCGACAAAACAATCATTCTATACTGATGGAAAACCTCAGGGACATTCCAAAATCTTGAGTAAACTAGAATGACCACCATGCGGTTGTATGTCTCTGTGCACCAGTCAAGTTACACTTACAGTATACATCCACGTTTGTGAAAACACGGACGCTTCACACACATCTTCCGCCTGACAGCACAGAACAACAAGCAGAGTTTCAAGGTGGACACCGGAAAGTAGTGTAACCATTTCCTTATCTGACTAAATGCCTCCCCTTCTGTTCTGACAAATATGATGTTACAATGACCTTTGACCACCAGATTCTAATCAGTTCATTCTTGAGTCCAGGTGGACGTTTGACCACAGTGATCTTGACATTTGACCAAAATCTAGTCACTTCATCCAAATTTGAAAAAAAAAAAGACCTTTAAGTGTTCACAAGAATCAAACACACAAAAATACAGTGACCTTGACCTTTTACCATCTAGACCTAATAAGCTCATCCTTGAGTCCAAATAGACATTTGCCAGATTTGAAGAAATTCCCTCAAGGTGTTCATAACATAAAACCTTTACAAGAATGAGACAGATGTATGGCCTCCAAAATTTAAACAGTTTATCTTTGAGACAAAGTGAATTTTTGTGCCAAATTTGAAGAAATTCACCCAAGTCATTCTTGAGATATCATGTTCACGCGAATGGGACATACGGGCAGATGGATAGACAACCCGAAAGATAAACATAATTCTTCCGGCATTAAGCAGCATAAAAAAAAGAAGTGCTCTGGGATCAAACCTGTGCCTTCCTGGTCACAGGCTCCTCCCTGACGATCTGCTTCCTGCTCTGTCTCATTAGGAGCTGTGCTGCTGATGAGGTGGGCGGAGCTCCAGGTGAAGTTGGAGTGATGTTTGATTGAGGGGAGAGGACGGTTTGAGGGGGAAACAGAGATGATGAATGACAACAAAGTGATGATTATGTTCCTGTTTTTGTTTCTGAGGGTGTAATCATCCCGTTACCACAACAACTCCAGGCAAAGACTTGGAGCAGGGGATTCTGGGCTGATTAACGGTAATTATCTGCTGTTCAGTGACATCATCACAGGTGCATGACAGAGAGAGACGGAGGCAGAGAAAGAACAGCTGGTATTTTGAGCTGGAACAATAACGTGATGAACAGATGAACGGGTGATTTCACAGAATGTACAGATCTGAGGTGACTACCTGACTCACTGGATGCATGAAAGAATGCAGTGTATTTACACACACACACACACACACACACACACACACACACACACACACACACACACACACACGCACACACACACACACACATACAGTAAAAAGCTTGTGTGTGTGTGTGTCAAAGTTCAAACTAGCTAAGACTTTGAAAATGGAAACTTTCCTCTCATCTCGTCTCTGACACAGTAAAGGTCACGTTCAGCAGCTTGTATCAGACACTTCTCCCAAAATAGGAGCCAAGCTGCAGCCAGTTAAAAAATGTGTTAGATCACAGAAGTCAAAATAGAATTCGATTAAATTAGAGTAATAGAACACCAGAAGACGTTCTGTCCTGTCATTACACTCCACCGGAATGACCAGGAATGACTTTTGGGACTGGAGACAGATCCTTTTACTAACTGAATCCATTTTAAATAGTAAAAAATGTCTTTAGTGTCTCAGTATAAAGTACAATTTTGATATATTTCATGGCTGAAGGATGAACTGTTGTTGCCAAATTAGAGACTTGCTGTAAGAAATAGTGTACTGCTAAACTGTGTACTTTGATTTCAAATATTTTCACTTTAGCATATTCATGATATTCTCTCACATATATTTAACATATATTTACAAAGTAAGTTGTACAAAGTATGTTTTCACAGCTATATATTTTAACTCTCATGTAATTTTAACATTCTCACATATTTTTGAGACTTGACTCTTGGTTACATTTGTTTTTACCATCTCATTTTTTTTTTTGGTATACTTGACCTTTCAAAACTGTATGCTAACTTTGTTAACTTTTTTTGCACATATCACTGGAGCAACTCTCGTTTTGTAGCATGGGCCACAAAATCGTAGCAGAAGTCTAAAAGTATCAAGTAAGTCCAATGTAGTTTGAGACAATTTAAATTCTGTGTCTGGGGGGAGTTTCGAAAGTCACTTTCTATGGCCTTTCAGATGAATATGGTACTGAAAAAATGCAGACATTTTCTGTTTCAGTATCTGCTGCATTGTTGTAAACAAATCTTTCGCTTGCATCTAGTTGTCATCTCACCATAGCATGACAGTCCACAATTCCCAAACACAAGAGTGATGTATCATCAATTCAGCTCACACACAGACAAGCACAAAAACTTTCATCCTCAGCAAACAAGCAGCTCTGTCTCACACACAAAACGAAAAGCTGCATCACGAGTGCTACTGTGGTCATTTTATGTTTTATGTATTGCAGAAACTGTTTAACAACAAATGTTGCACTGGTCAGCCCCACTCATGCTGTAGTATGCATGATAGGCAGTGTAACTTTGTAATCATACACCATAGAAGAACACCACACACCTGCACATGAAGGTGCTGGAGGAGGGTGAATAAATTAAGTAGACTCAGCAGCACAAACACAGCTCAGTAGTCCACCATAAATATTATTGTTGCCCTTCTACTTGCGAATGGCTATTTTTCTGAAACGTAAGGCGCATGCACAAAGTGCAGCTGTGACATCACCATTCTCACGGCATCTGCGCATTTCCAGTTTGACTGAGAGGGATGGCATTTTCAAAAAATTACACTCTGGAACGCAGTTTCAAAAGTTTGCATTTTCAGGCCCCCAAAACCATTGTTGTCATGTGAACAAAAAGCCATTTGTGCTCTCCAGTACTAGAGGTTGAAAAACATTTTATCTGTTTAGGTCGGCAAAATGTATCACTTCAATTGAAGCAGTTAAACAGCTGGGGGCTGATATCATTAATGTCCAAACCTTGACTTAGGCACCCTCTAAGTTACTCCATACCGTGACTAGAATCTTGGGGAAACATATGGAGAGCTGTGGTAACAGGACTACCAGTTGCTGTGAAACCCATGACAGAGACACAGCTAACGGCTGCTACATGTTTCCCCTTCATCTAATGTGTGATAACCAAAGCACTGACCGTGCAGAAGCTGCCAATGAACATTAATGAAAACTGAGACTTGTTCACAGGATGTAGACTGTGGGTAGGAATCCTGCCGTTGGCTGCCTTATGGCAGATAATAACACATTTTCTGCATGATGCAGTTTTTAACATCCCCTTCACTACATGAAACAAGACTAGCACAGTCAGACGTACGTCAACACTTCCTTTTAGCGCTGTGCATGAAACAACCACAACAACAACTTCCAAGCTTCCAAAATAAAAACTAACATGTCTTTTAATGTTTGCGGTATTTTCTCTTGCAGGGATTTAGCCATCTTGATGCCAGCGCTCGGCTCTCCACCAAAACAAGTCCCCCCTGGACTTTGCACGTGCACCGTCGCTGCATCCAGGGTGTAGCGCAGTCCAAGAAATACAAACTAAAGCTGTTTTCTTCCCTTACTGTGGGATAATGAATGGTTCAGACAGAGTTTTCTTCAATGCTGGTTCAACTGAAGACATGCTTAACCCCCACCCTAATCTCCAACTAACAAAAAGTAACATCTAAAGCCCGGTACACACTGAGCGACTTTGGGCTGTCCCAGATGAAAGATGACCATTGTGACAGAAATGTGGCGATATCTTTGGTCATGGCTCTAAAACGGTGGTCCTTCGTCGCACAGTGAGAGAGGTTCAAGGATGGCTGTTGTCACGATCTTGCAATCAAAAACATCCTGGGATAAAATTTTGACAATAAAGGAGAAAATTTGGGATGACCATCTCACGGTGCGACTGCTGTTACGACCTACAACTACTAACCAACCAACAGAACACAGTATGAAATGACGCTCTGACC
Organism: Plectropomus leopardus; assembly: GCF_026936395.1. Classification (NCBI taxonomy): domain Eukaryota; kingdom Metazoa; phylum Chordata; class Actinopteri; order Perciformes; family Serranidae; genus Plectropomus; species Plectropomus leopardus. The sequence continues at coordinate 3,502,657 of NC_142195.1, read as the reverse complement.
TTTTCTCCAGCCACGCCTGCATTCACCTTCTCCTCCTCCTCTTCAGAATTTTTCTGACACACATAAATGCCACTATAGTGAGGGCTCGATTTGTTTACAGTGGTGTAGATAGATGATGCACGCCGAGGATGTTTTGCTCTTGCGTATTTATGTTGATGGACCTATATGTCGTAGCCTGTGATTCAGCAGGTGATGTCATCGCACAGTCTGCATACATCAAACTTGATGTCGTACCCAAGTTCATTAGATCCACATCAGAGGCTGTAGCTGTAAACTTATAAGACTGCAAAAACCTCACAGTCTGCAGGAGGCTTAATGGAAATCATTGCTGACTTAAGCAAGCAGGTCTAACCTCGACTTTCAGAGTGGACATCAAGATGAGTCCAGAATGCTATAAAGGGACAGACAGCCTAAATCTCTAACTGTACATAATCACCGCTGTGTCTCCAGTCACACCATAGAAGTTGACAGAGCATCTCCTACCAACACTGGCCGTCACGTCTATCAATTTTACAATGGGAAAAGCCCACCCAAAGACTTTGACATGGTGTCCAAAATTATGCCCAAAAACTGTTTGAAAAGCTAGAAAAAAATATGCACATCAGCTGCCCTGCTATGGGGAAGCATTTCTCTACAATGACTGGAGTAAGGCTCATGCAGTGAACAAAGAAACTACATATTCTTTTGTTTATGAGACTCTGTATGGAAAATTCAACCTGGATTTCTGTCAGTCTCAAATATTAAGGAGGCAGTCAACACACTGGAGTCTTTGTGTTGATGTTTTGATCTTTTACTGACTGCTAATGAAACCGCAGAGAGAACCAGGTCAAAGAATGTCCTCCTGCCTCCATTTGTCTTGACTAGACCTCAACACAGTATTTCAGAATCCTTCAAAATCATCTGAACTATTGTAGTTCTTGCTGACAGGGAAAATAAGTGTACATGTTTGGGAAATCATTCCATTCTCATTCTGAACTTGTCAAATACTGACGCTTGGTCAGTGATTTTTAGCATCAGACACCAATGCCAAACCTTTTGCGGTGTGATGATCCGCTGCTGGTATTTATGTTACACTACTGGATAGCATGAGTTTGAAATGCTGTGGGTAATGACGGAATTTTAAGTGCTGGAGAGTTCATATAGGGTGGATGGGTTAAGTGTTGGAGGGGTAAAAAAACAAAACAAAAAACAGACATTCACCCAGGAGCCTGCTGTTTGCTTCCTATATTTTAAGCCAAACCACGATGATTTTTTTCTCAACTTATTTGTTTTTGTTGCCTAAAACTAACCAAGTTCTTGTTGCCTAAACGTAAACTACTGTTTTTGTTGCCTCAACCTAACCACGTTTCTGTTGCTTCACCTAACCACCCACGTTTGCTGCCTCAACCTAACTACATGTTTTTGTTGCATAAACCTAACCACCAACTTTTTGTTGCATAAACCTAACCAGATGTTTTTGTTGCTGAAACCTAACCATGTGTTTTTTTGGATAAACATAACCACATACTTTTTTTGCATCAACCGAAACACCCATTTTTGTTACATAGACTTATCAGTGTGCTTTTGTTACCTAAACCTAACCACATGGTTTTGTTGCCAAAGCCTAACCATCTTGCTGTTGCCTAAATCTAACCACCTGCTTTTAATGAAAAAAAATCTAAGCATGGACTTTTGTTGCCCACACCTAAACACATGCAAAAGGTTGCAAGAGGACATAAATGTAAACACAAGGTGATTTACCAAAGTTTTACATCTATTTTGAAAGACTTCAAGACAGACTTCAATCAACTGACAAGCAGCAAATGTATATTTCGATGAAAGGCACTGACCAAATGGTGATATTTGATGAGTTAGAATGAGAATTTGTTGAGGAAATCCATGAATATGACAGGGAAAATGTGTCTACAGTAGTATATGAGAGAGTGTAAATATGTCTGTGTGGAAAGAGGATGAATTAGGGCTTACACAGCCTCTCATAGACAGTTATTAAGTGAGAGTTTCCATAATGGGCTCTGTCAAACCCTTTTTAATATCCTCAGAAGTCAAATGAACACTTCACACTGAGCTCAGCCGGGCCATTCACCGCTGGTTCTTTTAATTAATGTTTAAATGAGTCTCCAGGTTCTCCAGAGTAACGATCTGACTCTTGCAGAGACTCACCGGGAGGTTTAATCGCCCCGACAGGAACCTTTCCAAAAGCTATTCTCAGAGCAGAAGAGGAGTTAAATGTTTGCTACGTGCTGAATGTTCCCAGCATCCTCTCTTGATCCCGACCGTGATCCTGACTCTGACTGCCACAGAGACAGCAACCCTAGCTGGACTCTTGGAGAATTCAGACTGACATACTGTAAACTCTGACTGTGTGTCTTTAACCGAGTATTTCAGCAACACACACACACACACACACACACACACACACACACACACACAGGCAGTAATGCTTCACTGACTGGAGGAAAGTTGAGGAAAAGTCAGATTTGTCTGAAAGTTGGTTTGACAGCAGAAACTTGACGGGAGCAGAAAGATTCACATTTTTTTCCTTCAGCAACAAGCTGCAGAGAAACTGACTGAGACTGGACCCACCCACACACACGAACACACACACATACACACACAACTTGACTCTTTGTGTGTAACAATTCAGCAGCTAGACAGATGCAGCAGGAGTTCAGCACAGTTGAGAGTTCACATACATTTTTTATTGATTTCTCCATTAAATAAACCATAACTAATTCTTTCATATATTTGACTTTATCAGGCAGTTTCACTCTGCTGCTATGAGTACATATCTCTACTGTCTTTAAGCTATTTACTAGCAGGGTTGGGGAGTAAAGCAATAAGTAATGGTATTAAAAAACAAAATGTGCGTAACTGTATGCATTATAGCTTCAGTTTAAATTGGTGGCATTGTGAATACAGTTACTGAATTTAAAGTGGATTACTTGAAGGGATTACTTTATTTGTTTTATCTGCTCTAACACTGGGTGGGTCTCCATTCCAGATTTTCACAGAACTTAAGTGATATTTTTTCGAAATGCCAATAAAACAATTGCAAGATGACTACGTTCCCACTGAGTGATGTTGTGTGACTTCTCCTCTGAAGCATGGTGATGGAATGTCAAAAAATTAGCAGCTTTATCTCACCAGCAACTTGCTGAGAAACATCCCAGAAATTGTGTGAAATCGGTAGATATAGAAAAAAATATTTTAGAAAAGCTAGTAGAAAATATCTAGGGGAGAAGGAAAAAATCCAGAGAAAAAATAAACTATTTATAGCTAATTATCATAATTCCATATTCAACATTATTAAATTTCTTTTTTTTTTTTACATTTTAAACATCTTTTCCAGGTCATGTTCTTTTTTTATTTTTATTTAAAGAAAGGAACCAAGGCAATTTGGATCAGGTTTCAAAGGGTTGACTAACTAACCCCAAAATTTGGAAAGAAAAAATAGTGAAAAGTACAAGAAAATTAACTGATAATTAAAAAAGAAATTGATAAATACTCATAAATATTGTATTTTTTCTTAAGCATTTTTGCCCATGTTATTTCCACTAGCTTTTATAAAATAATTGTCTAAATCCACTAATTTCTTGCAATGTGTGGAACATTTCTTACCAAGTTACTTATTGCCTTTTTTTCATGTTTTTGAAAGATGTTTTGAAAAAATGCACCAATTTGCTCAGAATTCAAAGGTTTAAATACTTGTGAATGCAACACAAGAAAAGTGATGTCGCCTCAGGTTTCAGAGGGTTAATGCACCACAGCTGTTTAATGCTTCTTTGAAATCAAATGCTTAGTGTTGGACAGAAACTTTTTTAACTTTGCTCTTTCAAGTTCCAAAATGCAAATGTTAATTTTTCTTGGTGTTTGTAATGGTGGTTTGGTAACTGTTATTTCCATGATGCTGTGTACTTTGAACCATTAGTGAGGTGGCTGTTACAGTTCTGGTCCACTGTGTTAAAACTGAATCTTGCCCGATAAATAAATTAAATTACGGCCTTGCAGTTGTATACTTGTGTTATAGTTGTCATGTTTTACTTACAGTTTACATCCACATCTGTGAAAACAAGAATGCTCAGCACAGACCTTCCCCCTCAGCACAGAGGACCCCTACAATCAGCAAAGTTTCAAGCTGACACCCAAGATTAGTGTCATATATTCAGTTTGTGACCAAATGTCTCCCCTTCTGTTCCTGAGATATAACGTTGAATAACAGCCAGAAAAGTGTTTTTGTGTGACATTATAATCTTTGACCTTTTGGATATAAAATCATCAGTTCATCACTTCATCAATATTTCTTATTAGACATTTGTCAGACAAATATTATATTATTATATTATGAGTTATGGCCAAAGAAAAACAATTGTTTTGTGAGGTCAAAGTGACCTTTTTTGACCTTTGACCACCAAGTTCTAATGAGCTCACTCAAAATGGATGTTTGTGCCAAATTTAAGAAAACCAAGAGGTCTTGAGATATTGTGCTTCCAAAATTTACACAGATGCAACGTTTGTGCCAAATTTCGGGGGGGTCCCTCAAGATAGATCTTCTTGAGATATCGCATTCACAAGAATGAGACAGACGAGGTCACAGTGATCTTGACCTTTGACCTGTGACGACCAAAATCCAATCAGTTAATAACTGAGTCCAAGTAGATGTTTGTGCCAAATTTGAAAATTGAAGAAGATTGATGAAGATTCCCTCAAGATGTTCATGAGATATCCCATTCCCAAGAATGGGACAGACAGATGGAAACCCAAAAACATAACTGCCCAGGCAGAGGCATAAACAAACAAAAAAATTAATTTATTAAGTCACACCGCAGTCACCCCTCTAATCTGATAAAGTATTGTAAAACACCTAGGATAAAAGCATCAGTTAAATACATGTGAAATTTTTCTTTGTCTGTGATGAAATGGTGTTTTCCTCCCATCCTCATCCAAAAGGAGGCCAGAGGCCAGAGGTCAGAGGTCAGGGTGCAGAGCTGGCTGGGCAGGGATTTAAACATTACAACCACCTGCTGCTTTAATATGTTTGGTATTCAGCTTTAATTTGCTTGAAATTTTTTAGAAAAAAATCTCACTGGTTCCATCAGTAAGGACACACACACCTTTTCAGGAGTAAAACCTCAAGACAGAACAATGACATAAGTTCATAGCATTAACCAATATTTTAAAAATGTTTGGTTAAGGATATTTCTCCTCTCTAAAACTGTATAATGAGACTTTAAACTGGCAGGCGGCTCTGACATCATCGATCGATCAGCCCTGACCTGGGAGCCGATCAGCAGAGAAATATCAATCACATGCAGGAAAATAAGCGGACAGAAACTAAATGAGGTCAGCCCTCCACAGACAGTCAGAACCTCCTCTTCATGGACATAAATTATGAGCCGTTAACATCTACTCTGGAAACATTCATCATTTTGTCCGCTGCTGCTTTCCAGTGGGATAAGAAAAAGGAAAAAGAATAAAAATTCAACACTTCTAAAAGTTTTTGCAGAGCCGGCTGCTGGAGTGAGGGCAAACGCTCCGGGTGGCAGAAAAACAATAATGTGTAAACTGTGAAGGCCAAAGAGCTCTTGCTGATGTCAAGATTATTGTAAGCAATTTTCATGGTTTCTTAGTAGAAGAACGCATTTAAAACTCTCTGCAAAATAAAGTACGATAGGCTGATACCATTTGATAAGAGAAAGTCTCTGTGTTCGTCTCTCAACTGAATCTCTTTGGTTTGCAGTTCACTTTTTCTCTTCCGCTCCTGTTCACATAGATATCAGCTTTTCTGTAGGCTTTATTTGCTAACCTCATTCAACTTTTCTGTAGCTGTGTAGGCAGTTTTATTTTGACATAATTTTGCATCAAAATTCCATAATGACCATTGAAAAGATTGTAATTCATGACAACTGAGGCCACATCTAGATGAGAACAGCTACTATAAATGGGAAAGTCTTTCCTTTGCATTTTAAAATAAATCTGTTCAGATGATAACATTGTGAGTCAATCCTCATGTACACAGATCAGCAAAAAAAAAAAAAAAAAAAAAAAACGCTGTAGTATGCATGCTAGACCAGTAGTTGGCAGTGTAACTTTGTAATGACACAACATAGAACACTGCGCGCATGCTCAAAGTGTGGCTGTGGATCTGCGCATTGCCAGTTTACACTGCAACAGAAGGGTTGGTGTTTTCAGAACATTACACTCTGGAGACCTTATACGTGGGAGCTCCTGTTGCATCATGAGGGAGCCAGTTCCTGCTGACAAGCACATAGCCATAGCATCATGTGACCTAGAAAAGCCAAAAAAGTATTTGCTTGCAGTTTTGTGAAATATGGCTTTTTCAAATCACCTGAAATACCACCTCGTGAGCGTAAAAACTTTTTTCCAATAAATGAGTTTTTTCAAAATTGACATGTTTGCATTAAGTGTATTTTATATTTGCAACTTCAATTTGCGCAATTCTAGGGCTAATGGAAAACCGCCTAGTGAATTATTAAATTCTCCCTTCTTTTTGGCCTCCAGAAAACTGTACCACAGCTTTGAGTTACTGCTGAATGGAGCTGCTTTACGTTGACAGTTTCTCATCGGCGAACCAGCCAGACTATTTGTCACAAAGTTGGCAGAACTTTGGCCAAAGTACTAAAAATAAGTTTACACAAGAAGATATGGACATATTTGGTGGGAACTGGGCGGTTGATAAGGCGACAGGATGTGCTACAGTTTGAGTGAACTGGCGCAGCTCAAACACATCATCATGATTAACAACTTCTTTTACCTCCAAGCTGTCTTGTTCACAACAACTTGCTCACAACTCAGGGTGCTCACAGTGGAAAACACTATAAAGATGTCTGATATATACCTATAATCACTCAGCTGTTTGTAGAAAGTATATCTGCACCCATCAGCTACAGGATCAGATCTGCAGTCTATAGCTTTGCAGACGTACGGTGCATAATTTGCCGGCTACTTCCAGTAATTATTTAAATCTTCTGACACGACAGCAGAACCAAACAGTAATTGATTTTCTGCAGTTTTGTACACATTCCAACAATTCCACACTGATTCTAAGTTAAGACAGTGTGATTATTTGCAGTACAGCGGCCAATTTTTATACTTTAAGCAAATCTCCAAACCCCATTTCCTCTGGATCATCAAAATAAATTCTGTGCTGTCAGCAGGATTATTACGGGGAGCTCTGAGTTTTTGGGGAAGGCCAGATCCCTGCTCACGCTGCTACGCTCATGTAAATGTTCCCTGAAATGACCTGAATGCAGTCAACACACAACAATGATAGAAATACTGTTAAGGTTTGTATCCATATATTCATTTGTACCTCTGTTGTATTAGTAATGGCTACTTAAAGCCCATGGAAGGAAGTGAAAAAAACAAGTCAGGTGAACGACTCTCTCTATTTCTGTTTAAGACCTTTGAGAACATGATTAAGAAACATTTCAGAAAAAGAAGCTTTAAGACAAAGGCCCCCACATGGTGCCTGCGTGGCCCCTGCATGGCCCCTGACCCAGGATTCCCCAGTGTCAGTGGGCATAATATCTGTTTTTTGGATGAACTGGTGTTTTTGGCAATAAAAATATGTTGCATGGTCCTCTACAGTATTTTCATCTCATAAATCACATGAGCAGCTTGGACAATAGACACACACACACACACTTGTTTATGGCATCCATCAGTAAAATGGGGCCAGATCACCAGAGAGCACCTGTTGACTGATGGCAGTGTCACTGTTTAAATGTGTGTCACAATGTGTCAGCCGGAGAAACCTGGGAAATCTGAATGTGAAATGGTTTCTCTAGGCGACAGTGTGGATAACCAACGCAGATTGTCTCATTGTGCAAACAGAATGTAATGAAACATAATGTCCTCAAATATGACAGTTTCTAGTGGACGAAGTCGAACATTTTCCTGTTAATATCACCCTAAATGGAGCAGTTTGTTGAGGTGGCTGTTGTTGTAGGTGCAGTAGGTGCGGTGTAAAGATGTAGACAGATGTGGACAGGAAGAGGAGGGAATAAAAGTATAATAAAAGTAAACTCACCCTGGATAGGACAACCTCTAAGGTGATGTTCTGTGGAGGAGCGCTGGGTACTGCACACACAAACACACAAACAGTGTTAATACTGCGTATCAGGATATTAGTTAAAGATACAACTGGCTGCTAACACACACAACTTCAACTTAGTGTTAACAGAAGAGAACACACAAAACATATGTTTCTTCTATTATAATATAATATAATATAATATAATATAATATAATATAATATAATATAATATAATATAATATAATATAATATAATATAATATAATATAATATCCCATACCATACTTTTATTTTTGATTTATTTAGTTAGTTAGTTAGTTAGTTAGTTATTTTGACCTTTTTTAAACATTTATTTTGAACTTTATTTAAACAGAAAAACCTCTTGAGAACAAATGTTATAGACAGACAACATGGAACAAAAATACAAAATCAAAATATAACTCCTAACTCCAAAACAAACAATATAAGACACAAAAAGAACACAAAATACAATCACCATGTTAATATATGCTGTATGCATATATAGGTCACAAGTCACACAGCAGGGAGTCAGAGAGATATGAACACGTTCAGTGACATGGTTCACAAATAACTAATCATAACTCATCAATGACAAAGACCTACTTTGGGGGCCTGTTTTAGAAAATCTCATTCAAAATCACGCTGACATTTGTAATAATTCAGATAAATGAAAATAACTTATAACTTCACTGAACAGTATGTTCAAGATAAGGATGGTCGGGGACTGTTTGGCACATTTTATGCACATTTCAGTCTTTTTTGATAAATTTGGCTGTATTTATGCATATGGCATAAATTTTGGCAAGATTGTGTATTTTTGATGGATGCCAAAACCTTCACTTTTTAAACAGCATGAATCAGAGGGATTAAAAAATCTAACATTAAACCGAATCACACGCTTGAAGATGAAAATCAGTTTCATAAATAAATCAGTTTCTGAGTTTTTGGTTGCTAGCCTGTTTTCATTTTCATGGCGCCAACAGTTTCCCTCTGCCTCCAGTTTATGTGCTAAGCTTGGCTCAACACGTGTAAAATGAAATGTTTGTTTCTCTCAGTGTCACATCACTGCCGTCAATCAATCACCCCGATGACATCAGCACAGACAGGAAGCAGACGGATCAACACTGAGATGGCGTTCAGCCTCAGATACCTGACTGTGTCACTACAGCAAAACAAGATTACCACCGGGAGCATGACAGGTGTCATCACACACACACACACAAACACACACACACACACACACACACACACACACACACACACACACACACACACACACACACACACACACACGCCACACACACACTTCAACACTTCATCTGTTTGAACTGTCAGGACATCAGACTGAGGTCAATCCTGGAAATTGATCAACAAATTGGAAGAACACAATGAAAAAAAAAGAGAGGAAAAGAATGGGGAAAAAGAGAGTTGATGATAAAGATGAAGGCAAAAAATAGCAGAAAATTAAAAACAATGGTGGAGAAGACAAACAAGAAATAAAGATAACAAAAAGATGGTGATGAGAGAGAAAAATAAAGGAAAGTGAAGAACAGGTACCAATACAGAAAAGAAGGATACACAGAAGAAAATAAAGCTGATGAAAGATGCAGCGGATGAAAACAAATAACACAAAGGAAACAAACAAGAACAAAGAGCAAGAGCATGAAAAGAAAGAAAACAAAAAATGAGACGATAATGATAGCCAGGACAAAGATGAAGAGGATGAATGGATGGATGAAGAGGATGGACAGATTGATGATGAAGAGGCAGCAGACGTGGTCCTCTGCGGTGAATCACAGACGGAGTGAGGCGTTCAAATTGAGAATCAAAGTGTTTTGGTTGGAATGAACTGTGCGTCGGTCCAACCAGACGCCTGATTAACTGTCAGCAGCTTATCTGTTGATTCAGCTGCTCATTGTGTGTGTGTGTGTGTGTGTGTGTGTGTGTGTGTGTGTGTGTGTGTCAGTTTTATTGTGGATTCAATTAGCCCACACGTCATTGTTATCATTGAGACGCAGCCGGAAGATTGACAATAAAGCCACTCTGCATCTGTGTGTGTGTGTGTGTGTGTGTGTGTGTTATTATAGATCATTTTATGGTGTGATTGCAGCTGGACAGATGCCTCCCTTCTCTCGCTCTGTCTACATATGGAAGTGAACTAATGTCAGTAGATGTGTGTGAGCAGCAGGCAGCAGCTGAGTGTTCAGGTCTGAGCTGAAGGACAGGAATCTGTTTTCACTTCCTGATCGATTGATGGATCTTGTACAGCAACACGGGGAATAAAGAATGACAACTATGTTTTTGTTGTTTTTCAATACTAATTCATATTCACAGTCATATCAAACATTACTATGATTCTGGCTGAAATCATATAAGCCATGCCATCTTGACTAAGACCCACGATACTGCCTTGTGCCCAAGTTTTAGGGTGCTTTCATACCTATGTTGTTTGGTCCGGATGTTTGACTGGACTTGACTGGACCGGACTTTTCAGTTTGATCCCAACCGAAGTGACAGGTGTGACACCTCCTCTGGACCATGGCACGGGCCAAACAGCCAAACCATGGTCCGATCAAAGGAGGTGGTCTTGGTCCAGATCAAACTGAACCACTGTTCGGTTTGTGTCCAGTGTGAAAGCAGTATTTTGAAAGGGGGAGTTTTTTGTGTGAGAATGTGTGTGTGTGTGTGTGTGTTAGGGAAAAGAGGGATAAAGTGTGTGTTGCTGTTTCTGGGTTTTTCTGACTATATTGCTTATTTGGCTCACTCTAGTTTCTCTCTCACTCTCAGACACACACACACACACACACACACACACACACACACACACACACAGATACACAGAGTGTCAGGTAATAGGCTACACCTGGTCCAGCAGTTCTCTGGTCTCAGCTGAACAGCTGCAGATGTACCAGTTCAAACCAGTTCACCTCGCAGACAGCAGACACACTCTCACTTTAAATTTCTCAACACTGTCTGTTTTGAATTCTTAATACTTTTTTTTCACTTTATCCTTCATTCAAGGAGTTTTATTTTGAAATTCTGTGGGGACAATATTTTATAGCCTGAACTCCAACAGCATACAACAACTAAACAACTAAACTAAAGACATGAATTCCACTTTAAATATTACAGCACTTAAATGAAATGTTTTCATTATGAACTGATCTCTTTAGTAGAACTCATGCTTGTACAAACATGGGTTATATTCATTATTCAGCCAGAATGTTCCCAAAGAAGCAACCAAGGACTCCAGGATAAACCCCTCTTCAGACTGAATCTCTTTCTCTGTAGATCACTCATTTATGTCTTCAAAGGTCCTCACAAATGGCAAACATTACCCAAGGCCATAGCTACAGTACCATTGAGCTCAGGTTCTCAGTTTTTTGGAGGGTAGTATGATTTTTGCTGTTATTAAATGTCATTTGTCAATTTTGGTGGAAATGGTATTTTGAAATGGAGACCTTGGCCCCAGTATTTATCCTGTGGTATAAGTGGCCTGGTAAACATGATAGAACCACCAAGACACTGTGTTTGGTGTTTTTTGGGGGGTGTATGAAGACAAACACAAACTTAGTATTTCTAAAATCCTTGTATGTGATTTCTAATACAAATAGAAGTTGGAACATTGTGAAGATCCTTCACTATCTCAGAAGAAACTGAGAAACCATCAGCTATGGGGAGAAAGTACTATAATATGATTAGCCCATCAGTCCAGACCATTCATCTCTGACGATGCAAGTTCTCCAGGAATTGCAAGCTCAATCAGAGGCACCTTGAGCACATTGGAACAATTTTCCACTTTATGTAAGTATTTCACATATATAAAAAAGGCCCTATTAGGTCATCTCTGCAGCAGAAAGGCACAAATACTTTTGAAATTGGTGCAAAATGACCAGAGAAAACAGAGAAAAAGGATGCTTTTGCTCAAGAGTTAGAGAACTTACACCTACCAGAATGCACTCTGCCTGATCAGATTAATAAACGCTCCTGATGATGGATGACATATTGTGGACTGGTCCATGTAAAACAATAGCAGCCGTCCCAGTCTTGTATTATAGTTAAACCGTAAGATAAAACATGTTTTTTATAAAACATTTTAGGCAAGAAGTATGCAACACTGTGACAGAATCTTGGTTTCTATTTGATCTGCGCTGCTTAGTTTTACTGTTTGTTATTTTGAGCAGTAAGGTACCTACTTCCTGTTCACAAATTCTCTATTACAGCTAAACAGGGCATTAACATAGGTTTCTGAGACCATATTAGGAGAGAAATAGGCAGTGGAGTTTGATTGGAACTTTAAGGGAGAGGGAGATGGAGGTGGGTAAGTCTCTTGATCCAACTCTATACTCTTACACCCCTTTCCCCACAAAATAAGTGTGTGCATTGTTTTTTAAATACAGGTAGACCCGCTCAATATGAGCGATTGGGTGTATTCCCACTGCCACTGAACTCACCTCCAGAGAGCGAGTCTGCCTTTCTGTCAGCTGGTGTGTCTGTGTGTGTGTTGATGTGTGTGTTGTCTTGTTGGTGCATCCATGCAATGTCACTGACAGGCAGGAGAGCAGGTAAACAGCAGAAAGCAGTGGGTTTAGAGAACTTTGAAAACTTTTCAGTGGTTTCTTCACTTTATTCTTCTGGTACTTTATTAGTCCCCCTTTCAAACTTGGTGCAGACTAATTTGGAAGACTTTTTTAGCTCTGCTTAGGAGGAGATATACGGTAATGAGTGATTTTGAGTCGTTCCATCTCACCGGTTAAGGGGCTGGAATTACTGCGTTCACCCGGGTGTTGCATTCCCATTACTGCCGATCGGAGCCAAAGGCAATAAAAATCTGCGACTGCTGCAGAGTCATTTGACCAAGGTGTGAATGCCGATTGTACTTATTCCCATTGCATTAAAAAGCCAGATGTTAGTGGGTGTTAGTCAGTTTTCTTTGCAGTGGGAATGAGGCTTTTGTGTCTGTGATGGCAGGCAATACAAAAATGTAGAAGTGCAGTCTGTAGTTCCAGAAAGAGTGCAAGAGCCGCTGAAAGTCTGCCAAATGACGTAAATTCTATCATTTGGCAGAGTTTGGCAGTGCCCTTTTTATGGCAAATGGTTCCAATGTACTCTGTGAGGGATCTCCCAAAGAAGCAGTGAGAATTCTGCTGTCATTAACATGACGGTGTAGTGAACACTAATGCATTCACTGATGTACTTCAGTGACCACACTGTATTAATAAAGACTTGTTTAAGTAGAGCTTACCGTCTGATTGGGTGGTGACGCTAACGGTCTCTGGTGCGGTCCCTGGTCCGTAGCGGTTGATCGCCAAAACTCGAACTGTGTACTCTGTGAACTTATTAAGTCCCTCCATCTTGTAGTTGAGTCCGTTCACCTCGACACTCTGAACACAAACACAGAGGAGCGATTACACTTTGGCTGTTTGCTATTGCTTAACCCTTTGAAACCTGAGCAAAATTGTCTTGATTTCTTTGAAAAACATAGAAAGAAGGCAATGAGCATCTTAAAAAGAAATGACCCAAAAAATGAGCAAGAAATCAGTAAAAAGTACAAAAATTACCAGAGAATTTGCCCAAAAAATGGGGAATTAAAAAAGAAAAAACAAAATCAAGAAAATAACCTGAAAAAATGCTTAAAATATTATACAAATTCTGTAAAATATTTTAAATGTATACTGCATGTATACTAAATGAGCATTAACGATGTAGTTTAGTTTAAGATGTTCTACCTAGCTTTTAAAAAAAAAAACATTTTTAAATGACTAATATCTTGCAAATTGCAGGACATTTCTTGCCAAGTTGTCAATACCTTCTCCCCCATGTTTTTGAAAGAAATCAAACCAGTTTGCTTAGGGTTCAAAGGTTTTAATAATTGTAAAAGGAATCTCAAATCAGCACGAGAAAAGTGACAGTGATCCAGGTTTCAAAGGGTTAGGGATTTTGGCCTGGTCCACACGTACATGGGCATATTTGAAAACGTAGCATTTTTCTATCAATTTTGGCCTTTTGCCCACACTCAAACTGTGTTTTAGATCACTGAAAACATACTTTGTGTAAAATGAGACGTGGCTTGAGACATCAGAGTTTTTATCTCCTTTATGAGGCATCACAAAGGAGACAGCATTTCATGCAATGGCGGATATGACCGAAATAGTCCTGGTTCATACTTTGCTAAGAAGACGTTTTACAAGTTTACACATAAATATTCAGTTTTTCTTTCATTATATTGAGGATTAGATGCATCAGAGTGTACTACTGGGTAGACTTCCAGTAATAGCTTTTTTAAAGCTTCCGACTGGCCAACAATTTCTTCTTTGCATTGCTTTAGGGTTAGGGTTATATTGCTGAAAGTTTGTATGCTTTTGGTAGCACTCCAATCGTGTTCTTACCCTGAATCCTGTTTTCAAATATACAGGTCTATGCAGTCAAGGCCTGGGTTATAATTCTCAGGAAAAGGGTTTGTGACAAAAGTTGCATTCAGAGGTTTTTAGACTCCACAAAGCGCCTGGTGTTCTGATAGGACGTTATGCAGCAGCAGTGATGGTGCTCACCTGTTCCTTGCCGGACGGGCTCTCGGTCCACAGCAGTCTGTAGCCCAGCACCGGGCCGTTTGGTTGGCTGGGAGGCTCCCAGCTCACCTGGACCGAGGTGGGAGACAGAGCCTCAGCTTGGAGAGACTCCACCCTGTTGGGAACCTGGACTGTAGAGACACAGAGACAACAAACTGCTCAACCACCCAGCAAAAAACGCTTGAAAAGACGTCATTGACATACGTCTAAAAAACGTTTGGAATTGGTTGCAAAAGGGAATGGTGAAATTACGTCTTTGTTAGGTTGTTGAAAAGATGTCTAAATGATGACATCTAAAGTTGGTTGAAAAGTTAGAGGTGAAAAGCCATCTATTTTAGGTTTGTTGAAAAGACATCTAAATGATGACATCCCTCCAACTCTAAATTTGGTTGAAAAGTGAAAGGTGAAAAGACATCTTCAAAAAGACACCCTTTAGGTCTTAATATGAAAACAATGTAAACCCTGATTTCAACCATGAATTCATGACTGTATATTAATTAAAATTAATATACAATGCTAAATTTTTCACACAGTATAATGTATAATCGTGAATTCATGGTTGATATAAGGTTTGTTTTTTTACTGTCAAAATGAGACAACTGAAAAAGAAGTGCCATTAAAACATTTATTGATATAACAAACAAAATATGTCTACATTTAATGCTATGTACAATAAAAGACATTAAGTATCCCCTCAACGCATCTGTTATAATCAAAAACAAAAAAGGGGGAATATCTACCAAATAAATATATAAAAAAAACCAACACATAATACGTATTCCATTTTTTATTTAATGAGTTGTAGGTATAGCGTCTACTGCCAGACTTTGCACGAACATGATCCAGGTTAACTGCCATTGTGTGAGAAACTTCATGCTCTGTGAATTTGCTTTACCATGGTTCGACAGCAACTGCAATGAAAGAGAAAATATATTTTAATCAACCTTTGTTTAATCCTTGTTACACAATAAAATCAAAAATAAATTGTGTGAAAAAAGATACACATATATATAAATATATACATGTATATACTGTATATATATGTATATATCTGTATGTATAGAGTTACTGCTCAAGCACTTTACATTAACTCGCTTTTACTCAGTCAAAATGGTTTTGTTTACATCCATTTGACAACCAAAAAAAAAAAAAAAACACAGAAAGTTATAACAGTTTGTACCTTTTGCAAAGGTGTACAGCGTCGTTGGTTGACAGGCCCTTTTTGAGCCACAGCCCTTCATGAATTGCGATGAGTTGGTCAACAGCCTGAAAAAGAAAAGGATATAGGGAGGTCCAAGATGTCTGTGTGAAAAAATGGAGAATTTAAGCTTCAATCAAAAAACAACAACAACAACAAAAAAACAGTGAAATTGATAATCTTTTTCTATTTTCAGACTGCTAAATCCACATGCTTGGATCCCATGACACACGAGTAATGGGGTTACGTCAATGGAGTTTGTTTGTTTCCATAAACTAGTGCATTTAGGCGCTAGTATTAAACACTATTCTCTGGCTTTTCAGCGTGTTTATTTGGAATTTGGATGTGGAATAAATGTTTTGTTTTGGGGGTTTTTTACCAAAAAAACACAGATGCTAATGAGCATCTGATCAGAAATTATTTATTACTAAATGCATATCTGCCTCTATCATGAGCAAATATAAAAATGATCAAATAAATTTGTAACAGCATCATACACTATGAATCAAAGCAGATTTGATCATTCAGCAACAATATCTTACTAATAACCAGAATTACAACAATAAATACTTCCTGCTATATGGCTTAAAATTAAAGGAGTAATTAAGTTATAAGTTGAAAACTCACCAAATGAGAAGGGTCCGTGTTGAAAGACAGCAGTCCAGAAAGTGCCAGAAAGTTAACAGTTCCAGGGTTAATGGTTCAGAGAATTCAAAATCTGGGTCCACGGTATGCACGTGATGTTTTCCCTTTCTCTCGCTGACAGGCGCAGTAGGCGGGGTTAGTCTCAGTTACTTCACTCTCTCAAAAGCTCTTCAATAGTAAATAATAAATATTATTAAATGGCTCTGACTTTCACCACATGTCCAACCTGGGCAATTTGCATTTGTCTCCATGAAACAAAAACACATCTGGATGACAAATGTGTAACACTGGAACTGATCTAAAAGGAGTTATTTATGTTCATCCATATAATGTCCATAAGCAGTGTGTATATTTATTAGTGCTGGGCCGTTAACGGCGTTAACGTGCTGCGTTAACGCGGGATTCTTATCGTGCGATAAGGAAATTATCGCGCGATAAACTATTCACTAAGTTGGGTCTATACAGTGAGCAAGGCACCAATTTCACTTTGTTGTTTAAGCGCGGATGTATACCTGGTCGAATTACGCGGAGGGGGCGCGAACAAGGCGGAAGCTGGTCTGCCTGAGTGACTGGAGTGATTGGCTCAAGCCGTGTCACAAAGCTGCTGACTGTTAATGGTCTTCTTCATGACCTCTAATGTAGGCCCACAGTTCAGTTAGGGTCATGTTATCAGAGGCTGTGCCCTCTGCTGTTCATTCCAGTTAGCAGGAAAAAGCTTTTTCCACATGGAGACAGAACCCGTGTTCCTAAATGTCTGTGTTTAACAAAATAAAAAAAAGTTAAACACCAAAGTAAATCTTATGGAACATTATTTTTCTTTACCAAATATTATAGTAGAACAGCTTTCTCAAGCATTTTGTGATGCATTTTCATCATTTAGATAGATAGATATTATTTTGAATGTCTTTGGCAAAATTCAAATCTATAATTTTAATCTAGATTAATCTAGATTAACTACAGGATTGCAGTGAGATTAATCTAGATTAAAAAAAATAATCTATGCCCAGCACTAATATTTATATTTATATATTTCAGTTTGTAGTGCTGAATGTGATCCAAAAAAGATGCTAGTCTAAATTACGATCAAAACAAACAAGCTACAGCCTTTCAACGTCTATGTTTGGGCTCAATTAGGACCAAAAGGATGGTCTAAAAAATGTCAAATTTTTTTTGGGCTAAATCAGGATGAAGTCAGCCTGTCTGAACAACCCAAATTTTCAGTCTCTTTTTGGGCTAAATCAGGACCAAGTTGAACAATCTAAACGCAGCCCTGTTTTGAATGTCTTTTTTTGGGCTAAATTAGGACTGATTAGATTTGGACCAAAAAAAGACGTCCAAAAGATGTCCGGTGCTCGGTGTACACACACACAAACACTGATACTATAACTGCTACTATAACTAATGCTATTACACCTACATCTAATGCAAATAATGTTCACAACAAAATCAGTGTCCCAGACTCTGTACAAAAGTTATTTTCGATACAAGAGAGCAAATATGATCTGAGAGGTGTTTGTAAGTTTACTGTACAAAAAGCTAAAAAGGGTATTAAAAGGAGGTGCATTTCTATTATCATGGCAAATTTATGGAATGATGCAAGTATAAGTTTAAAAATGTGTATTTAACTTTTGGTTTTCAAAAGAATGGTTTGTAAAGCAATTTTTGAAGGTTACAAGTCAAGAATAAGTTTTTGTTGGGTTATTTTTTCATTCTGAAGGGTAGGTTGAGCATATATAAGCATTTTGCTTCTGCCTAAGCCTGTTCAGTCACTACATCAAACACACTGTCGTAGTGTTGTATTTTAGTTATACTAACCATACTGTTTGTATTTATTGTATTATGTATGATGCCTGAATAGAGCACTACTACTACTACTACTACTACTACTACTACTACTACTACTACTACTACTACCATTACTTCAGGGACTGAGACCAACTGGCCCATTTCATCTTCGTCCAAGAATACTGTACCACTTGTCATGTCTCACTACATGTATCTTCTGTCCCTTCCTTCTCTTTCTCTAGTGTTAACCAGTGGCAGCTGTGGATGTATCATGCAACCACTGCTGTTGTGAGCTGAGATGCTATCAGAGGAATGTTTTTTTTTTCCAAAGATGGTGAAGGCATGACATGCCCTTTTCTGCCTTACTCTGTCTCTGACTGACTTACCCTGAAATTCTTACCCTCACCAAATTCACTTCTCAGGCTGAGTTTATATCAGGATATATCAGGCTGATATATCCCATTTTTTAGTCTCGAAAATAAGTCGACATCCAAAAACAGTGGGTCCCATAAGATGACATCATCATTGATTTTTGTTAACATTATATATCTGTTTTTACAGACTGAGCTGTGTAAGGTTAGTGAAGTGCATTTTGAACACAGTGCTGCATCCAAGTAGGGGTAAAAAAACAATATTAATTCATCATTGTACAGTGTAATAACCTGTGTTGCTTAAGACTGGTATTGTTTGCCTTAAATAAAATGCATTCAAAACTTCTTTTTGCACATTTCTTCAACTTCCTTAGGCTGCACAATTAGTAGATCTTGCCAAAAAATATTTTTACACCTATGCAGTCCCTTTAACAATAATATATATAATAATATTAATATTATTATTAATAATAATAAACCTCTAATTTAATAAAGAAAACAATTATGTTAGGTGTGTTTTAACAGAAACAACGGGATTCAACAGATTACATGTTAAAAAAAAAAGTCTTAAAAGTCTTTTTGCACTGAGAAAAGGGAATCCTCTAGGTTGTTTCCCCATGCAAAATACACCTGGGTTTAAAATTCATTTAAGCTACTTTATTTTAGGGGTTTAGTGAAGGCGAGTCATTTTTTAACCTTAGGACAAGTGGTGCATCCAGAAAGTTAAGACAACACAAGGGTCAAATTAGCCTTGTAAAACCCACAGGAGCTTCTGGTGACTTGTGCAAAGTATTGATTGTATATTTGTGTGTGTGTGTGTGTGTGTGTGTGTGTGTGTGTGTGTGTGTGTGTGTGCATGTGTGCATGTGCATATGTGTGTGTGCATGTTTGTGTGTGTCTTACGGTCAGGTTTGGTGGTGATCCTCAGGGGGGCGGAGCTCTCTCCTGGCCCCATGTCGTTGTAAGCGATGACTCTGAAGCTGTAGCTCTCCTCTGGTTTCAGGTTCGACACGGTCAGCTCCAGAGACTCGGGCTCCGACACGTTCACCGACCGCTCCCTGACAGAGGAAAACACAACATCACACACTGTACCACTTATATTACAAATCAACAATGTACACTTTTATAATTTTTTTTAAATAATATTTTTATTATCACCATGTCACATTTTATTAATTTCTGTTATTTATTTAATTTTTCCATTTTTTTATTGCTAATCCTACTATGAAAATCCAACGGTGGACGTTTAAAAAAGAATCCAGTTTTATTTTGTAGGCATACAGATAATCTAAACTGTAATCGGATGTAATCTGTGTAATCCAGCAGCGACTGCAGCTAATCCTCAGATTACAGCACCTCTGCAGCCTCTCGGTCCTCAACTGATCACCAAATCAGTGAGGAGACAGCTGCAAAGATTAGCATGTTTCCTCTGCAGCGTCAAACACACAGCTACTTCCTCTGCTTAGCACACAGCAAGAAAAGTGAAAAATACTTTTGGAACTATTTTAGACTAAATCCTGGAGCTATTTTTATCTTCCTAATAAAAATAAAGGAAATTTCATCTTAAAATTGTGTTCCACTGTGATTAGTATTAATAAAAACGCTGTAGGGGTTCTCACATTGATCTCAGTGCAGTTTTTTTTTAAATTATTTTTTTATCTGGATTTTATCCGGTGAGAAGCACAAAACAACAAAAACAGATTGTAACTGATGCTTCATTCAGAGAAACTCTACAAATAATTTAATCACAGTGTGAAAGATTTCTGAGATTTAGAAAAAAAAGTTTATCTTGAACATTAATCCAAACTTAATAAAAAACAATTGTATTTTTTAACTTCACAGACAATTAAATGCTGAGATGCTCTATTTAAGCATCTCTGAAGGACTTATTTATTTATTTATTGTATTATGTATTATGATAAACTAATCAGTCACTAATAAAAAATATCACTAATAATTTAAAATAAATAAATCAATTAAATCAAATTAAAAAGAAACATATGAAAAAAAGAAAAAAGATGATTTAAATTTTAAGTTAACCATAAATATATTAATAAAAAATATATAAATCATTTTCCTATTTTTAAAATCATTTTCAACATAAAATAATCAGTGCCCATCTTTTTTTTTAAAAAAAAGAAACTGATCTTCATGTCACCTTTTCCTAATATTTTGCCAAGTTGCTCATTGCCTTTTTAGCAATGTTTCAGAAAAACATTTGCTAAGATATCAACGGTTGAAATTAAACCCAAAGGCATCTGAACGCACCACTAGAAATCTGATGTCATTCCTGGTTTCATAGGGTTAATATATGGCTTTGGTGATTTTTCTTTACTTTTTTTAAAAAACACCACAAACAGAATTTCCAATTCAACATACTTCCATACAGTACATTACAATCTGTTGATTAAATGCTAAAAATCCCATCTTGTTCAGTAAACAAGATGTAACATGTAAATCAGACAGCTTGGAAAGGGAAAGTTTGAGACATTTCAGGGACATCGTGTTCAGAGGTTAATCCTCTGTAGACTGTATATGTCATGCCAGTCTAGGTCAAAATATCTGTCTGTAGACCAACGTGTTGGACAGACAAACTGTCAGAGCAACAAATCGTCTAATATCATCATCTTCATCAGCACCAGCAGCAGCCGCAGAGAGACACAGAGGTTAAGGAAAATACAAGAGGTGAGAGGAGTTCTCAGGGTTTCTGAATCCATATTTTCTTCTGAGCTGCTGAGTAAAAAGGCAGAGAGGCCGAGCTGGGTGTAGAGTTAACCAGCAGGTCCGTGTCCGTCACACAGTGTGAGTCCTCTTTGCCCTTCTGAGGCCACAGTCTGAGGTCATTCAGTCTGCTCCAAAACAAATAATCCAGACAGAGGGAGACAGATCTGTCTCTGCTTCTATGTTCAACTCCTCATTTTCTTGGTGTTTTTTTCCCCCTTATTTTTCTCTGTTTGAGAACAGAGTGAGCAGAATCTCTCTCACCTCCTTCAGTTTCTACCTCGCTATTTATGATGTCCTTATGATACGACAGCAGCATTAACACATTTATCCTCAATTGTGACTGATTACACATGAACATCAACAAAAGGCTATAGCCTAAAAGAAATGAGGCTAAGATTTAGTCGACAGCTTCCAGACCACTGCAGTGGCAACAAGGAATCCTCTAGGAAACCCAGGTCTGCAGAATAAAACACACAACCACAGCATAACCAGTGTTACGTTACATTTGTGCATTTGATATCATATCATCATTTCTTAAGTGAAGTAGTTCAGCTGACATGTATATGAGCTCAGTTTGTCATCAAGAAGAGGAGGGGAGGTTTTTTTTACAATAAGGTTATTGTGAAATATCACAGTTACATACTGTAAAATTCTGGAAATAATCACAACATTTTCTGAATGACTGCATCACGTTTACAGTAAATTATTGTTAAGTATTACCGTTGCATCATGTAAAACCCTAGACATAATTCACAGTGAGTGTACAAAGACGCTTTGATTATCCTCAGGATTCACGGGATGTAATAGTTCACAATGAATGACTGTAAAAAGATACAGAAACTTACTGCAAAGAAATGCAACTAGCAAAAATGTATCTTCATCACTGTATTATTTTTACAGTCATCTACTGTGAAATATTAAAGTTACATCCTTTAAAATCCTGGAAATAATTAACAGTGCACTGTTTGAGACCAGTGACATTTCCAGCCATGTTTGTAGTGACAAATACAGGCATTTTAAGCCAAAACATTATCTTTTCCTCACTATAACCAAGTGGTTTCTGGGCCTAAACCTAACCACACATTAACCACAGTTTTGTCAAAACATGAAATTGAAAATTGAAATGGGAAGAATTGTAAAGTGTCAACATCTTTACTATGTGAAACATACAAATTTATCATATCTGTGGTTTGATACTGACATTTACTTCTAGCAAGCGGGTTGGTGATGAAGCATGATCAGAGACATAATCATGAATGATGTTTACCCATATGTAAATACAAAAACAACAGGAGCTGCATGACGATATATATACCTGTGTGTGTGTGTGTGTGTGTGAAAATTATATACATATATATATATATATATATATATATATATATATATATATATATATATATATATATATATATGTATATATGTATTCTGATTACATTACAAGGGAAAACAAGGAAGTGGTCCCAACCGGGCTTATAGGTCAGCAGGCTGGGGTGATGGATGGGTCACAAATTCATAGATTCTCCCGTGTCTTTCCCCAGGAGACGAGTGTTTATAACTGTGAGAGCTTTAACTGAACTTTGAGTCATATCAAGTGTGTCCTCGCCATGTTTCTTTTCCTAAACCAAACCACAGTCATTTTAATTGCGGAATTTTTTGGGGGTCACTACTCTGACAGATGAGATTCAATGGGTTAACCTGACCACCTTAACTGTACGTTAGTTACTTAACTTAACATTAACGATGTAACGTCAATCATAGGGTGCTTATTTGTAGGATACCGACTATTGTGTGTGCATTTTTGTAGGATATCATATGATCCATTCTATGAGGATATGTTGCACTATCACAGAACTGGTGGCCATTAACCTTATTTTACAATCAATGCCAGTGCTTTTTTTGTGTTTTTTTCATGTTATCTCCAGATGGACACTACAGTACAGTTAAGGTTAAGGATAGATTGTCGATATGCTATAAAGTTAGTTTTAACAGGATGGAAACTCTGATTTACACTGCAAGAAAGGGCAGAAATACCACTTGCCTATCCGATGTCTCGACCACCACACCTTCACTTTGTGCCAACATTTTGGACACACTACTTCCTGCGTTGGTGCTGGATGTAAATTTTGAGCCGCAGATCTGTCAAATATGGATAGATAATAATATGATAGAGAAGCGAGCAGCCACTGTCAGAGGGCTCTGGTGTCTTGGCCTGCTGAGAGGAGTTTTATCTACAGTCATTAAAATCCGCAGAGGCCGAGTCTGATGCAAACCAACAGCTGTTCCAGGTTTTATGTTAATATGTTTGAACTACTCTACTGTCAGGCGGTAGGCGACATGTACACCTGTGTAGCACCTGTGCACCTTTGTAGAGTGTCAGCATCTGTCTATAAGAACACGTGTTTTCATTTGACTGCTAACTGGATCCAGAGTGCCAGTATCTGGTGCGGTTTATACACACTTTATCACTAACAATAAGGCTATTGCTATTACTGCTGGTTGCCATGTAGCTGTTGCCATGTGTGAAATCGCTCCTTGTGATTGGCTGACCCTGTTTCAGGTGAAGATCAGAGAAAATCAACCTTGAAGCGACTAAAATACAAGCCAACCTTGTGTGTGTTCTGCTCCATTCAGTGATATGTTTTTATATGCTAAATTCCAAATCATTTAAAATTACATAAATCATTTCCCATAAAAACAGGCCTAGACGAGGTAAAGTACCACTGACACGCAAAATGATGGCAGTATGAGTACGCTAACATATTCTGAAAACAATAATAAGCAGTGTGACTTGCCAAGCTACGCCATGTAGGGACTCTGCCAAAAGCCTCTAAATAGGAAGTCAAAACTCATCTTTTCGTCCACGTAATTCTTTCTGCTTCCCTTCTTTTTCCATTTTTCTCTCTTGATCTCTCTCACTAATTCTCCATTTTATTTTCAATATATTTCCCGGAAGTCATTACAACTGACAAAAAAATTCATCCCCACTCTGCCATCCTGCCATCTCCCTTTCTCCTATAATCTTTCATTGTTTTCCCTCTACGTCTCTCTCTCCCTACCTCCCTCCCCTCTCGTTTTCTGCGAGTTATTAGCGCTGAAAAATCTCTGTATTTTTCTCTAAGTCATTACAACTGACAAAACCTCGGCCTCTGTTCCCTCTCTGAGTCATTAGGACTGACAGAATCTCTCTGTCGAATCGTTTCATGATGAAACTTCAGTGGCTCTTTTGTCCAGCGTAGCGTTCAGAGCCCTAAAACACTGCGGGCTGGTTAGTCCCTAAGGTAACAAAGCTTAAAAGCCTGGGTGTGGAAGCCTTCAGCTGGAGCCCTGACTGTCAGAGGTTACCATTTAACATCAGCGGGGGACTCGCCAACATGTCACCGAGAGCTTTTTCCACTAAATGTTCAGAGCCACTGTGTGCAGCAGAGCTGTGTGATCAAAGGGGAAAAGTGCTGTCTTGAACTTACTGTTAGTGTGTCCTTTGTACCTTTATGAGTCAACAGCACAGGGCTTCCTGTTAGACAGTGTTGTGGTTCACGCACCTTCAAGTCCATGTCATGTTAGGAGTGAGACTCTAAGGATAGTCTGGTCTAAATTGGAATATTTCAGCAATTACTGAACGGATTGTCATGAAATTTGGGACAGACATTCATGGTCCTCTGAGGATGAGTCCTAATGACTTTGGTTATCCCCTGAATTTTCCTCTAGTTCTACCGTAAGGTTCACAGTAGGCGGATTTCCATTAACCCTCAATTTGCAAAAATTTGAATTGTCAGTATAAAATACACCTGATGGAAACATGTCGGTTTCAAAAAATTTCCCATTTGTCGCAAAAAAGTTTTTTCGCTTACATGAGGTGGTATTTTAGGTGATTTGAAAAGGCCATAGTTTGCAAAACTGCAATAAAAACACTTTTTTGTCTTTTCTAGGTCACATGATGGTATGGATGTGCTTGTCAGTAGGAACTGGCTTACTCATGATGCAGCAGGAGCTACAAGAGGTGTTGTTGCGTCGCATAACTCTTTAAAAGTTAATCAGATCATCCAGAAGTTTTGAATCCACAATTCCTCTGTGAAATCATGGACTATCACCTCCCAGAAATCCCTTATACGTGCCTACTAAATGTTTGTGCAAATCTGTAATGGAAACCAGCTTATTGTTAGATTATCTCTTGGATAGATTACCATGAATTTATGGTACATACATTCATGTCCCCCTCAGAATGCAGCTCACTCACCAGAAGAAAACTGTAAGTTTCTGCAAACCATGAAAACATAGTACATGCATGCAATGATTTTTTCACGTCTCCTATTGTGTGTACAGTGTGGAGCCCCTTTGACTATAATTAAGCCTGTTGCATCTTTGTATAACCAAGTGTGAAAAATTATGGCTAAAAAAACATGAGATGGTATCACTGTTACATATTGAAGCAGTACAGTTTGCTCAGATTTGATAATTTTCTGAACTTTTCATCCCTAAAACTGATTTTTTTAATGCCTTCAAAATTTGGCTCCCGATATTTTATGCAAATTTATCGGCAGGAAAAATAGTGGTAGGAGCACCAGGAGCAGAAATAGCAATTGTAAAATCGCAGTGAGACAGGGCAGTCAGCATTTTCTATAAAAGACTCTAAAATGTGGAACACACAGCTGACCGAAATAAAGTAAACACAAGATATTAAGATTTTTAACAAAAGTGTTAAAGGTTGGCTGAAGCAAAATCTACGGTGGCCCTGAAGGCCAATAGCAATAAATATTCCAAAAGCCCAAAATATGTTTCACAAAACACAAATACGTTTCATAAAACACAAATACATTTCACAAAACACAAATACATTTCACAAAACATAAAAACCTTTCACAAAACAAAATAACAAAACACAAATACATTTGGCAAAACACAAAAACATTTCACAAAACACAAAATATATTTCACGAAACCGGAAAGGGTAAGACCATGGTACTTGTCTCTGATTGGACAAACTTGCGCCATTCTCGAACGTAATTTCCGGAGTATGTGTTTACAGCGCGAACAAAGCGGTTATTAAACTTTAATACACACAAGTATGTAAGCTACTAACACTTTGCATAAGTATTTACATTTCATATATGTCAGGATGTCTGTTGATCCCCTGGGGAAAAAATGGTGTTTGTGGTGTCAACACAAAATACTTAAAACGTGAAGCTAAAATGTGTAAGATAACGCATTTACGTTTGATATGCCAATTACAAAGTACAACATTGTTTAGACTCTCAGGTTTCTTGTTTGCCTCTCTTTAAAATAGGCATTTTTGGTGCATTGTTAAAGTAAAACTTAATTAGTGAAATCTTCATACAGTAAACTTCAGACAGCAGCTCACTGGTTATGCTATAAGGGATAGCTGACTTATATTTTAAGCAAAACATTTGGGAAAAAACAAACCTCTGTTTTCTGAAAAGTGACCACCAAGACTTGATACGTTGATTACTCATTGAGGACCTAAACAAATGGCTTCTGGCACTAGCATGATAATCGCTATGATGATGGCGAAGACTGGACTGTACAGCTGCCATAGCCCCGTTCTCGGTCCCACAGTCTGTGCAGAGTCTCATGGGAGCCACACCTACACTTCTGATGCAGTCAATAAAGTTGTTTTTTATCACTTCGGGGTTGTTGTTTTTTTGGTCCACATTTGAGCCACATTATTCTGTGGGAGAGCCCGTCTATACAACCAGATACGGCAAATCCAAAAGGTTTTAATTTGTCATACCCGTCTACATGACACAGGTAGTTCGGACTCATTGAATGGTAAGTGCGACAGATAAACCTGCAATGTTCCCGCAACAGGGTCCGGCATGGATTCAGCTGCCGGAGCATTTTCATGACGGTCTCACAAGTACCATGGTCCCACCCTTTCTGGTTTCGTGAAATGTATTTTGTGATCTGTGAAATGTTTTTGTGTTTTGTGAAATGTATCTGTGTTCTGTAAAATGTATTTTTGTTCTGTGAAATTTATTTGTTTTGTGAAATTTATTTTTGTTTCTGTGAAATGTATTTGTGTTTTGTGAAATGTATTTGTGTTCTGTGAAATGTATTTGTGTTTTGTGAAATATATTTTGCGCTTTTGAAATATTTATTACTATGGGCCTTCAGGGCCACCACAAAAATCAGATACGTGAGCATTTTTAACCTTTTCATGACTTATAGTTGAGTGTTGCAACTGTATGGGCAAAGCCTCTCTTTCTCCTCTTTGCCACTGCATAATGTTTGCAACAATACTCACTTAGCAGCAAAATCTAGGCACCAAAACACCCCCAGAAGTACACCGCACAACACACTGACTAGCCAAAACAAAAAAAAGGCCGCATGAATCTCAATCAAATGAGGTCTCCAGTTGATGACTTGAATCTCCAACTTTTAGGGGGCAGCCCTACCAAAGATCACAGCAGACCATTGTCCAAGACCAACAAAGAACAGAACTGGTTGGTTTTTAGTGAGTAATTTCTAATTTCTTGGCTTTTTTAGCCACCATATAGGAATGCTTTTGCTGTGTTCCCAAGTGGAAAAGTGCCCCTAAAACAGGGTATTTCAATTCAAAACATGATCTTCTACGAACCATCAAAAACCAAGTGGCTTTTGTGCTTTACCTAACCACAAGTCAACCACAGTGTTGCACCACCAACCCTTCAAAACTTCAGATTGCTGAATACTTTGGCAAAAGACCAAATACCTCATTCAGTAGAAAAACGCAAGCATTCAAAGTCTGAAAAAGTCAAAGATTTGTTGTACCAACCTCCAGGTTGGACACCACTGCCTTAGCGTCAGAATATATGTCTGACCAAATGGAGAACAAAAATTTTAAAAATGAAATTAAATAATTCCATCTTACCTCTCGACTCCGTCCTGGGAGTAATAAATGCCATAGGTCTGCACAGCTCCTCCGGTCTCCTCAGGGGGGCGCCAGCTGAGTCGGACAAATCGGCTGGACACTAGGACAGGGACCAGGTCGCGGGGGGCAGAGGGGAGGGCAACGCCTGGGCGGGGGGACACTGGTGGGGGATCAGAGGAGGAGGAGTAAGTCAAGGGGGTGCCAGAAGGAGCAGGAGGAGGGCGAGGAGGAGGAGCAGGTGTGTGGGTGGGTCTATACTGATTGGGCGTGGCCTCTGTTAACAGTTCATCCAGGGGGAGAGGGAGGGAGGGGAAGAGAGGGAAGGGAGGAGAAGCAGGGACAACCATGGGGGAGGTGGAGGGGAGGTGCAGGAGGCATTGCAACGAAAAAACAAAAGGAGCAGATGAGAAATGAGATGAGCAGATAACGAACGGAAAAGACGTGGAAGAGACAAGAAGGAAGAAAAGGAGGAAGAAGAGTGGTAAAGAAGATCACAGGCAAGAAGAAAAAGCGGCAGAGCATCTGAAGACTCTAGTCATCAATCAACAGATATCAATCATCTGAATGTAAAGACGAGTTCCTCCTCTCATTTAATCATAGCTGAGAATAATGTGGCCATCTGATTAATGACTGACAGCTCAGCCTTGCTGGATTAATTCACACACTCAAGAAGATGTACTTAAAAATTAGGTTTTTGTTCTTTTGAGATGTTGATGTATGAGCTTTTGGAAAAACTACTGTTATAGTGGATTTATATGAACACTTATAACACAGTCTAATCAACATCCTGAGGTTGAGTGTTAATTCCTAAATATGTTACAAGACAATCATGAGAGACACATGGGCTACAACTGCCGAACCCTTGAACTAACATTAACCATCCATCTGTATCTAGATATGATGTCAGATCAAAGGCCTTTCTTTTTTTGTCTGGTGTTTATCAACAAATCTTAGGTCTGCAGGATTGACTCTTATATGTAGGTTTAGCTGGCTGACTTGTAAACAAGAATGTACAGCAGCATCACTTCTGGAGACTCATAAGGGACTATTAGGCTAGAACATGCAAGTTCACATGACAAATGGACAAAGCTGAGATCCTCACGAAATATATGGTCCTTGAAGCTTGTTGATGTTAGGACTACTTGCAAGACCAGGTGGTAAATTGTGGTAGCTAGTGAACTAACTGCTAACACACTGGCCAGCGAGAACATGCTAGCACTAATTAGGCTTATTCACAGTTCTGAGTTTCTAAGGGTTGTCCCAAGTACTATTTTCTGAGCTGCAGAGCTTTGCAATTAATCAACAGCGAATAATCTGAGCTTTGGTCGGCGGGAGTTGGGAGGGGATGACAGACACAGTGGTGTCACCCTGCTCCCAAGAGCTTCACTGTCAGGTGAGTGAGGGAGAGACCCTGCACTTTACGGCTTCACTGTCAGGTGGGGAGACACCATGCACTTTATGGACGAGAGACACCTTGCTCAACAGAGCTTCAGTATTAGGTGAGAGAGAGCTCTATGGGCCTCTGACTGCTTGTCAGAGGTTGGGACACTTTATAGTTTGTAGATAAAGTTAAAAAAAAAAAAAAACTATGACAGTTCTCGCAATACAATAATCTGTGTTCAGTGTTCTAAATTTGTCACTTAAATGTCAATGTGCGTCTGAAATGGGAAGTCCTAATTATGGAAGATATTTAAATTCTCCTGCTCTGTGCTGCAGAACAGCACTCCGGTCGTAGTGGGCTGCAGGGTTGCTTACATGTTTGCGCTCCGGTGCTGGACACACCGATACATAAATGGCTTGACTCAGTCAATAAACCTGTTAATAACCGTTGGGTAAAATGATCATTCCTGTCGTTGTGTGTGTGGCAGGCACGGCAGCAGG
This sequence comes from Plectropomus leopardus, assembly GCF_026936395.1. NCBI lineage: Eukaryota > Metazoa > Chordata > Actinopteri > Perciformes > Serranidae > Plectropomus > Plectropomus leopardus. The sequence continues at coordinate 3,472,543 of NC_142195.1, read as the reverse complement.
ATTACAAACACTGAAATTAAATTCCATCCTCCATGAGGAAAAAAAAAATATCCGAAAGCCTGAAAACTGAATACATACCCAATTAGCTAATACACAGACAGCTAAATATTTGGGTACAGCACCATGAGTTTTGGTCAGTTTTACAGTCGAGCTCACAAGATGTCTAAAAGTTCCATATAAATTAGTCTGGAATAGTTTTAAAATTCACAATGATGAACCCCAAAAATTTAAATCTACAAGCTCTGCAAATTACCTGAAAACTTTAAGTAATAGCTTAGCTCTTTGACAAAGTATTTTTGTTTCTAGCTGTTATGACTAATGTTGCTGCAACCTGCATGCGAACAAAATGGCTAATTTTCAGGTCATTTTAGATATAACGAAAAAAACTGATGTTTACAAAACATGTCCTCTCGACTCTAACACCACAACCCTTCAAAACTTTGATTAATCCTGAACATTTCTTAACAATGCTTTGATGTCCCAAACAAGTATTCAGGACAGTCCGAATAATCTAATTTAATAAAGATCATCCAAGTGGGAGGTAAAGTTTTCTGAGCTGGCAAGCTTCTATCGGTTGGAATAATATGACCTCAATTATCAAAGTCATAAGCCTGGTTGCTTTTGGAAAATATGTTTACAAAACCTTTTCAAAATACATATTTGTATCACCCACTCGAGTTTCACAACATTCAAACTATTCCTCTATATTGGAGAAGTTTCTATTCAAATAAAAGTGGATGGTGCAACACAGCTAACAAGCTATGGTAGCTCCCTTTACTATGGACTCTTCGTTCCCTCAAAGGTCAGCACTGTCAACACAGCACTTAGTCCGTGGGTGCAAATTAAATTAACTGATTTTGCTGCAATTTTTTACTATTTTGGATGGTGTGAACCAGACCTTTATTGTAAAAGGTAATCAGAATCTTTGGAGAGGAACTAGTACAAGCTCGACTTCCACAATGACCATCGTCTTGCATGTTGTATAGGCTCCTTGAGAGTCTCCCGATGGGCTCAACTTATTTCTCCTTTGCAGAGGAAGGGCTTAGCTTTTTGACAGCTTAACATAACTAGATGAAATGGAGTTAGGTGACCTTTTGACTTGTTGGGTGGATCATTTTATCAAGACTGTGCCATGCAAATGCCAAACCTGTACTAACGTGTTGTTCAGGATCAAGTTGTTGTTCTTACTTAAACCTATGATAAGTAATGCACTATGATTCATATATAATCAATTTTATTCAGTTAAAAGAGGTTGCGATCATCTAATCTATGAAATGCAGGCTGTCCAGCCACAGCACAAACTGTCATTATTTCCAATCAAAGGCGAAGTAGGCGTGTTATGCGAGTGATAATGGAAAGGCAAACCCCTTTTATGTGGGAGCGTCCATGTATGAGGGATTTCTGGGAGGTGATAGTCCACAATTTCACAGAGGAATGTGGATTCAAAACTTCCAGATGATCTGTTCAACTTTTGAAGAGTTATGTGATGCAATAATAGCTCTTGTAGCGCCTGCTGCATCATGCTCGAGGGAGCCAGTTCCTACTGACAAGCACATAGCCATAGCATCATGTGACCTACAAAAAGCCAAAAAAGGGTTTCCATTGCAGTTTTGTGAAGTATGGCTTTTTTGAATTACCTGAAATACTACCTTTCGCAACTTTTTTGCAATAATTGAGGTTTTTAGAAATTGACATGTTTCCATTAGGCGAATTTTATATTCCCAATTTAAATTTGTGCAACTTGAGGGTCAATGGAAACGCACTTATTGTTGTTGTCCCATGTGAAACAAGAAGTCAGCCTTGATTTATTTTTAAGTTTCCTATATACATAATGTCATGTTATCATGTAATTGTGCGTCATCACGTTATGTGAAGTACCTAAAGTGACAATGGCCAGTTTTGATAATTTTCCTGAAACTAACCTAACCAGTTGAGGCACTAATTTGTAAGATACCATATGAACCGAGTGCATTACTTTTCATAAATTATTATAGAATCAATTGCATAAGAATATGTTTTCCTGATCTATTTGTCACATCCAAATTATTATGATAGGGTCACTGGCACATCTTTGAACCGCATCAATTTTTCATTTGTCTGAACTACACATCACATCTCTAAACTATACAATATGTAAACTGGCAGCTCCAGGTCAGAGTGTCAAAGAACAGTGATAAAGTGTTGTGCTTTGATCAATATGAAAATGTTTTTCTAAATATGTAGATTTTTTTCTAGTACTTAAAATACTGATGTAACAAAAATATGAATGAAAATGGAACAAAATGAAAAATGACAGTCTCTAACCTCCATGCTGATTAATACTTAAATCACTTTTATGCTTGCTTTGTACAGTTTACAACAGTTGTGTTGTTGATTTCTTTTCTTATATAGGATCATGTGAAACTTGGATATCTGTATCAATCACCGCTTTACATTTTTTTAACAAGAATATGCCTTAATTCCAGTATCTGAAACATCACAACTTTGTATTCAATGTTTTGAAGGCTCAAATCTCAAATCTACAGACTTCTTGTTCTCCAGCTGTGTACTTTGACTAAAAAAGGTCTCGGGATTGACATTCAATTTGACCAATGGCAAAACATTGATGTGGTGCTCGAGTGTTGTTGAATGGTATAAATACTCTTGTTTCTAAAGGTTTATTTTCCTGCCACTTGAGTTTTTTACACCCACACTGAACAGTTCCTTTTCTTCTTTCCTTTGTTTAGTCCCTGCCTGCATTCTTTGCTTCATTGTCTTTTAAGAACTGCTTTGACAGATGCAACTGATGGTGCATGCAATCAATAAGAGCACAGCTTCGAAAAGCCTTTAGAGAGAAGTGAAACAGTCGGAAAAGCGTAGGCCATTCTTAATATTTAATACAAGTATGAATCTTTTTTATCAGTTCCAACTTGGAAACTCAAGAGTCCAACCTTGCAAGAATGCACGATTTGCACCTGGGACAACATCATTCAATATTAAACTACTGACAAATCTGTACACCTGAAACATGGATCCCCTGGCGTATTCCAGCAGCTGAATCTGGATACGTTTTTCCATCTCTGTATAGTGTGTTACCAAAAAGAATAAATCAAATATCATATATCAAACAATTTCCACTGAAGTGTGGTGAGATCTAGACATGTAAGCTTGTTCCTATCCTATTAGATGCTGAGAAAACTTGCTGTCATGCTGTCATTTCAAATCAGTAAGATTATTGCAATGTTTTTTTTTTTACTGGCCTTCTGAAACAGTTAATTGAGAAATGTCAACTTTTGCCACAAGACTTAACCAAAACAAGGATGAGAGCGTATTACCCCAGTTTTGGTGATATTCTTCAGGCTCATAGTATCTTTTAGAATAGATTTTTTGGTTCTTTAACCTCTTTTTAAAGCCTTTTAATGGATTTAGAATGGCTTGCATTACAGACTCTCTGTTGCTCTATGGTCCGTGTACTTGGCGGCCAATGAATTTTCATTTTGAAATGAGAAAACCAAAATTGGTAACAAGCTGTAACAAATAGAAAATGACAAAAACGATCCGACAAAAAATCTGTTATCTGATTTTCTTTGATGTACATATAAATGGAAACCGAGAATTAAAATAAGTGTGTGGAAATTAGTTTCTCAATTTTACATTGTTTTTCCTGTTGTGACCCGGAAACTATCAATGCCGTTATACCTGGAAGTCAGGAGCACTGATTGGCTGATTGATGAAAGACATACAAGTCTGTTTATATATACCATATATACCGCTATTGATGGTCGTATCAGTTATGTTATTGCATAAGTTATTCTGGGTGGATCACACGTTGCCCACAGCGAACGCCACATTACATGCCAACACTTCTGTCTGTATGTGTAACTTACAGGCTGTATGAAATCAAACAGCTTTCAGATCCACTTGACAGGTCCCTTTGTACATCTGTAAATACCTTTAAAAGACCAGTGCAACAAATAAAATGCAATCTTCAACTTGCCAAAAAGTGATTGCAGCTGCTATTTTGTTACTGAAAGGTTATTTCTGCCTCAAAATGACCGGATTTAATTCTTGGGGACTGTATTTGACTAATTGTAATTGCTCCAGTCATTTCTACCTGTGTAAATACCTTTAATACAATGCATAAAATGCAATTTTCAACTTGCAAAAAAATTGATTGCAGCTGCTATCTTGTCACTGAAATGTTGTTTCTGCCTAATAATCTACCTGATATTATTCATAGTGAATATATTTGACAGACTGTAGCTCACCCAGTCCTCTTTTACCTGTTTAAATACCTTTAAACGACCAATGCAACAAATAAAATGCCATTTTCAACTTGCCAAAAAGTGATTGCAGCTGTTATCTTGACACAGAAAGGTTGTTTCTGCCTCAAAATGACTGCATTTCATCTAGAGTGAATATATTTGACAGATTATATAGCCCACTCAGTCCCTTTTAATCTGAGGCAATACTTTTAAAAGACCAATGCAACAAATAAAATGCAATTTTTAACTTGCCAAAAAGTGATTGCAGCTGCTATCTTGTTACTGAAAGGTTGTTTCTGCCTCAAAATTCTTAATTCTTGGAGGTTGTTTTTGACTAACTGTAATAACTCCAGTCATTTTTAACCATGTAAAAACCTTTAAATGGCCAATGCAATACATAAAATGTAATTTTCAAGTTGCCAAAGATTCTGTCCTCAATAAAATGTGCCCAATATAAACAATTCCAGGTAGTTGTACTATTATTAGCTGAACAAGGATTTTGAATTGCAACAGTAATACTTGGGTCTTTATTGACTACAGTTCACACAGGAACACAAGTATCGAGGAGGACGCAGCTTGAGAAAGGCCAGGAGTTCCCTCGGAGAGTGTATGTGTGATCGGCAGAGTAACAGCAGTTTTTGCTTTTAAGTTGCCACCAATTATACTGCTGTAGAGAACAGTCCCTGAGGCTGAACACAGCAATAATAAATGTGCCACACACACACACACACACACACACACACGCACACACACACACACACACAGACAGGAAAATTCTACAGCTCATGAGTTTTCTTACATTTTAGTGCTGAGTCAATGATGAGGGGAAATTATGGGAACACATCATTATAAATAAAACATAAAAAGCCCCAACTGATCATCTACAACCAAACTGACACCATCACCTGTCCTCACAACTCCTTCTCCCCTTCACCTCGTCATCATAAACTGAGAAAAATCAAATCTATTCCTGGGGTCAAAGGTTGTAACAGAGTCCACAGAGTCTTAAAATGCTTTTGTTTGTATGTACATGTCAATAAAGCTCAACTGAACGCACACACTTTGCACTTTATGATGAGATGAAAAGAAAGATAAAGAGGAAAAGGACAAAGAGAGTGAGAAAGACAAAGAGGACAACATAAAGAAAGAAACCAGAATTACCGCCTGGCGGTTGTGTGCCTCCACGTACCAGTGAAGTTGCAATTACGATTTTACAGCCATGTCTGTGAAATGAATGCTTCACACACATCTAGCCCCCGGCAGTACGGAAGATGTATACAATCAACACAGTTTCAAGGTGGGAACTCAAGATCAATGTTACCAATTCAGTGTCTGACCAAATGTCTTTGCTTCAGTTCCTTAGATATGATGCTGAATAGTAGCCAGAAAAGTGTTTTTGACAAACATTACAATATCACAGTGATAAGAGTTAAAAAATGTCAGCATTTCATCATTTTATCCAAAGTGGCCTTGACCTTTGACCACCACATTCTAATCAGTTTGTTTTTGAGTTTAAGTGGACGTTTGTGTCAACTTTGAAGAAATTTCCTCAAGGTATTCTTGAGATATCATGTCAAAAAGAAGATGTAGGGTCATATTGATCTTGACCTTTGACCAACAAAATCTAACCACTGTTAAGTTCAAGTGGACGTTTGTGTCCAATTTAAAAAAAAAAAAAAATCTCAAGGTGATTTTGAGCTATCAGGTTCAAAAGAATGGGGCAGACAGATGGACAACCCAAAAGAAATGCCTGTGGTCATGGTTATTGCCAGTGTGGAGCCTCAAGGTACTAATGCTACTGCATTCACAAAAAATGAGACGGACATAAGGTTGCATTAACTTTGACCTTTGATCACCAAAATGTAATCAGTTCTTTGTTGACTCCAAGTAAAAAGTTCTGCCAATATTGATCAAATTCCTTAAAGCTTTGCTGTGATTTAGCATTCACAAGAACGCCATGGCTATCACTGGCATTGAGGCATAAAGAAGAGGAGGAGTATGAAAGCAAGTATGAAAGAAAGAAAACAAAGAGGCATAGATGAGAAAGAAAATAAATGATATGATAAAAGGAGGAAACAGAAAAGAAGAAAAATGTAAGAAGATGAGCGAAAAGAAGATTCAGGAGGAAGATAGGTCGGGGGAAAGAGAGAGAGACAGGGCGAGATGAATGAAGAAAAACAGGAGAAAGGTGAGGAAGTGGAGGAAGACGCTCCTGGATGGAAACAGAGGAGTGTTAACACACCTCCTCTCGTCTCTGTGAGATGAGATTTTAGGGTGTGAAGGGCGGATTCGTTCCTGCTTGGTGACCCAGCCCAAGAACCGAGTCGGCGCTGAGCAGTAAAGCGTCACTCTCTGCCGAAAATAGACGGGTAGGCTAAATAATAGAGTCAGACACCACAGAAGAAGAGCTGGAAAACAATCTGAATAAGTGCTGAAAATAACACTGCAGCCTGCCCGACGACCAATGATACCTGCATGCACGCTCACACACACGCGCATGCACACACACAAAGCCTCCATGTTTTTTCCATCATCCACCAAGCTGTTCTGCATTTATATTGTTTCTGCTGCCTGAATGATCTTTAGGGGAGTTTGGTTTCAGCTCTGAGGTTTCAACAAGAGATGGGTTTTTGTGTGTGTCTGTTATTAAAAAAAAAAAAAAAACTGCACCAGAGAATTTTATCTTCTGCATAAATGGACAAAACACAGTGTACTAAATTTCTTCTGACGATCAAAATATGTCCACATTATCTCTAGATTTAGACACAAAAACAAGTAGATTCACGTGCTATAATGCTTTCTGTTTTGTTTTTTTTTTAAAAAAGGTTCTTCTAAGTTCTAAAATTACATTTACACATGTAAGACATTTCAAAAGTTTGGAATCAGCTATTATATTGATGTATTCCTTCGTTCCCTCAATAATTTCTACTTCAAGAGAGATAAAAACTGTAGAAGCCAGACTAAAAATGTATTATTTATTTTTGAAATAGTATAGTTGTGGCCTCAAAAGAATGATTAAATGACTAAATTTCCATTTAGTCGCTGTCCCCACAGTGTTGCATGACAAGGGAGAATACTGTTGGAATTAGATTTTGAATTTGTTATCCAGTCTAAATAGATAGTCCTCAGTACAACTGGCTGTAAATATTGAGTTCTTCTTTTTGCTTTGAGTCAACTCAGTGGTTAGATTGAATTGGTTGAAACTGTAATTTGTCAGTCAATTGTTTGAATAAGAGCCTTGCTAAAACAACACATTGCCCGTTGAATTCAGCTTGTTACAGGCATTACTGTGCACTTGACGTTGAGGCAGACACCTTTCCTATCATATCTGCACACATTTTGATTCCAAGGTTCATTTGTATTATCAGTGACTGCTGACTTCTTTTATGATTGTACTGTTGCTCAGAGCGGTCTTTCTGCCCTTTCATTGTCAGTCTGGTTGAACTATTGTATAGCGTTTTGTTGTCCACGTACAAAAAAAACCCTCTTCTTACATAATAGCACCTTTTTGTAACAAGGATTTCTACAACCTCAAAGCATAAAAGATAATATAAAAATATAGATAGTCCTCTCAGCCATCTGACTTACTTAATCAAGCCTTTGTGGCAGGCAATGCAACCCAGGAGTTACTGCCGCCACTGACTGCTTCTCCTTAATGTTAACACCTACTTTTTCTGTCCACTGCTGCTATCGACAATGCTGCTGATAACCTCTACTACAATTACTAAGGACTGTTGGTATTCAATCCTGCTACTGTTAATTCTGCAAACTACTGCTACTAGTGCAAACTGCTACTGCTGCTAACTGCTACTAATGCCGCTGCTGACCAATACTGCTGCAAACTGCTACTTCTGTTCACTGCGGCAAACTTCTATTGCAGCTGCTGCTAACTGCTACTACTGCTGATAACTGACACTACTGCTGCTAACTGCTACTACTGCTGATAACTGACACTACTGCTGTTAACTGCTACTACTGCTGATAACTTTTACAGCTGCTGCTGCAAACTATCACTACTGCTACTACTGTTGCTAACTGACACTACTGCTGCTAACTGTTACTACTGCTGCTACCTGCTACTACTGGTACTACTTACTAATGCTGCAAACTGCTACTACTGCTGCTAACTGTTACTCCCACTGCAAACTGCTACTACTGGTGCTATTTGCTAATACTGCTGCTGCTTGCCATTACCAGTGCTGATCACTGCTGCTGCTGCATGTCATTGCAACTGCAAGGACACTGTCTCTAAATACTGTAACTTGATGTTGAGAACTATCGCTGCGGTCAACTTTTGCTGATACCTACTACTGGTGCAACTGCTGACTGATAACTAACTACTATTGTTGCTGGTGTTCTATGCTGTTGATATTGTTCGAAGCAACTGCACCTTATGGTGGCTGCTGATGTGTAATATGCTGTCACAAGACAGTTTTTACTATTTAGTCTTACTGTCTGAATGCTGTTATTGCATGCTGAATGCTAACCGATAGCAGTTAGTATTCTGAATAAGAGGTGGCAGGGTCTCTTCTGTTGTAAAAGTGAAAAGAAATCAAGTTAAACTTTGCCTACACTGCAGGGCTTAAATACACCATTGCATAGCGGTACTAATGCAGTATAAATACATTAAGGAGAACGTCAGATATGTAGAGCATCTATAGACCAAATCTCTTTCTCCCCTTATCATTTTGCCTATAAATATTCTCCATATCTCCCTCTCCCTCACCATCTTTCTCTTTTTTAACCTCTATTTATGCAGAAGAAGACTGCTGAGCTTGGTCGCTTGCTTCAGCGTCACTCTGCTTCACATTCACACTGCCTCTCCCTCTCTCTTTCTCTCTCTCTCTCTCTCTCTCTCTCTCTCTCTCTCTCTGTGCACTCAATTTCAGGGCTCATTTCAGCCAGCTGCCGTTAAAAACGTCTGTACTGCACACACACACACACACACACACACACACACACACACACACACACACACACACACACACACACACACACACACACTTCTCTCTGCCCTCTAGTTTTAAATTCCTCTAAAATGGATATTTATTCCTGTAAATCTCCACCACTGGGTGAGTGAGTAAAATCTCTAAGATCTTGAGTGTGTGTGTTTGTGTGTGTTTGTGTGTGTTTGACCTAAGTGACCTGAAGTTGGAAAATGACTTTAATGGATGGAAAGTTGAAAAAAGCAGATATTCGCACAGAAAAAAAGTAGCTACTACAGGTTGAATAGAGTACACAGCACTGTAATCACAAAGCACCTTTTTCACCACTTGGGTTCTACTGTATATATTTTGTATTTCACATGACTTTAAGTTTAACACTGATATTTTTTCTTACAGTCAACAAATTCCATGTACAGATAAAACCAACTATGAATTGGTCTACTAGCACCAAATGTGGATTAATCCGCTGCTGAAAATAGTCCCAGACAGAAGCATCTCTTATTTAACTGTCGTTTGCTAAAAACTGCAGGGCCCAAACATTTTAGGCAATGATTGCCTTTTTGAACAATAAAGCAGTTTTTTCTTAAAGGGACACGTGCAATTTCAACCAGATTTGCATTTTAACAGGGCAGTGTGTGTAGATGAACTGTGGTAAACCTCCCTCCATCTAACCAGTGCTGAGATGCTTCCCTACCACTTGAGTTCTGCTGGATGTTGCAGGCTCAGGGCTGTTGCTTGAACTACAGGCTGTACTTCCAAATTTTCCTATTTTACTGCACTCTTTCAAACTCAGACCAAACTGATAAAACAGTAAAACTAAACAGCACTGATTAAATATAAACCAAGATTCTGTTGCTGAGTTGTCTATTTCTCACCTCAAATGTTTTTTGAAAGATGATTTACTTTACCGTTTAGTTATAATACAACATTGTTTGTAACTAGCTGGCCGCCACTGTGTAAAATGGACTAGTTTGCATAATGTCACCGACCAGTGTGGAGCATTTATTGGTATAATGCGGCGCAGCGCATTCTGGTCATTGCAGGTTTTCTGTCTCTTGAGCAAAAGCGTCTTTTCTCTCTGTTTTCTCTGGTCATGTAGCACCAATTTCAGATGCATTGCATCTTCCTGGTGCATAGTCATCAGGAAGACTTTCGAACAGACACTCGTTATCTAACTCTGACACACGATGAGTTAAATGTCATACACTTGCCAACGGTCAACAATGTCAAACAGGGAAAGAATTACCTCGAGTCAGTATCACTGTATCACGATTTCTTAACACAATATGTTCTAGAAAACTAACAATTTAATATATATATATATATGAAAGATGCACTTCATTACACTGTATTATTGCATTCCTAATACGAGGTGTGAGCTGGGTCCTACATGAGTTGCTGTGCAATCCAGAGTCCGGACTTTGGGAACGTCTGAGTCTCTCTCTGTAATGGATGCACATGGACAAAACTGATATCCATCTTCTGTGACTCTGAGAAACTCCGAAACCAAAGATTAACCTAAAAATCGGACTGTTCTTTGACTGGCCCAGAGGCTCTGCCAGCCATGTGTCTGTGTGTGTTTTCTAATTTGCTGTGAAAGCTCTGTGTGTGCCTGTAGTTTTAAAGCTGCTCATGACAGTGTGTGTCTGTGTTTGCAGTAATTCACTGTGAAAGCAGTGAGTGTGTGTGGAGGAGAGAGTGTGTCTGTGTATACATTAATTTACCCTGAAAGCTGTGTGTGCTGTGGGTGTTGTGCGCTACCAGTTACACACTGTGAAAGCTGTGTGTGTGTGTGTGTGTGTGTGTGTGTGTGTGTGTGTGTGTGTGTGTGTGTAATTTCCAGTAAAAGCTCTGTGTTACAGTACAAGTAATTCCAGGGGGTTATGTTGTGTAATGTGGCATTCCCTTTGTCTAGAGCTCTGATGTTTTTTTTTCTGTGAAGCAGGAAACACAGGTCACACGATGAACTTTGAGACCGTCATCAGTGCCAAAAAACCCAACACACCCTGAGGTGACCTCAGAGAGCTGACCCAACAGCCTGTTCAGTCTGCAATAATCAGTGGTTCTGAGTAATAATCCAAGCTGAGTCCAATGCCACGACAAGTTACTTTAACCTAAATACATGCCAGACTGTTGTTAACACACTACTGTTTCCTTCAGATCACACCTATGCTGACATCCGCCACAACATATCACACTAGAACTCCAAAATTTTAGTGCACAGTACAGAGATTTAAGTTTCAAGAATAAAAAACAGGCAAAACAATCTCCTAAATGAATGGCAACTGAATATTATGAATTTGCAACAGCATATATACTGAGAAGTCTGAACGAATCTGAAGAACATTCACTCGCAATTTATTTCATTTTCCTACAATTTCTGCTTGTTCCAACTAAAGCATCAAGAATATTTTTATGTTTAAGCCAATTAAAAATGCAGTATTGTTTTATCTTGAGATCTCAAGTTAATTATGCCAATATATTGGTAAAACACAGTTTTGTTATCTTGTGATCTTAAGTAAATTATCCCGCTATTTTGGGAAGACGGAGGGAAAAAAATGTATGAATGTATGGTCGCTTTGGACTCCCGTAGAAATGAATATTAGGTTCAAAACCACTGTTTTTTCGGGGTTTTTTTTTTTTTTCCTTTAAAGGTGGTCGCCCTATCAGATTAGGTGATCAGCTATTCTTTGAATCCTTCCTGAAGTTTCCTCTACAGGTAGAGCAAGAGGTTATTAAATGAATCAATCAATCAATCTGATGACTGAATGGAACCAGTTGATGTTCAGACGTGTTGCTGTGGACTAAAGAGTGAATAAATGTGAAACTCACATGAAGGAGTTTTTGCTGCCTGGTGTCCCAGAGTGTAACGAGTCTGTGAAACCAGATTTATCCGGCTTTATCTCACCTCCTCTCATGTTTTTGCCTCAAACTCTCTCTATCTCAGCCTGCTACCAGATGTGAAGCTTTCCCGTCTTATCTCACTCTACATTTTAATACCTCATGTTTTCAATGGCTTTACTACAAAATCATGGACTGACAGCGCAAGATAAAAATGAAACATAGCAGGGAGTCGAAGTTCTCGGTTGATTTGATCAAACTTTTGCAGAAATGTTAAATTTGTCCTCTGACAGAGACTATTTCATATTCAGTGTTGGATTTAGAGAAAAAAGGAATGCATCATGTGCAGATCTGTCAGCAAGGTGTGCATCAGACTAGACTGACAGATCCAGTGTGGAGGATTGGGGGGGGGTTGCGTTGGCAGAAATGGAATATGATTATCATAATTAGGTTTACATTAGTGTATAATCACCTGAAACTAAGAGTCACTGTGTATTTTTTGCTCAAAATCAGCCGCTTATATCTACATAGGGAGCAGGTCCTTCTCTATGAAGCCTGCTGTGTTGCACCGCCATGTTACTACAGAAGCAAACACTGGCTCTTGAGCGGGCCTTTCATGTTGTTTTATCTGACCTGTAGGCTACCATAGGTTCTACTGCACATTTGGAAAAGGAGGGATGTCCGGGGGGAAACTCAGGGGCCATTTACACAGCAACAGGTCTTACATTAAACATTAAACTTTTGTTGCGCTTTGGCCTTTTGTTCACGACAATGGCATTTTGGGGGCCTGAGAATGCTAACATTTGAAACCAGGTTCCAGAGTGTAGTGTCTTAAAAAGGCAGCTTCTGACACTGTGTAAACTAGCAATGCGTGGATGCTGTGAGAACGTTGCTGTCATGGCTGCATTTCGCACATGTGCGTTGTGTCCTTTGTTGGTGTGTCATTGTATATGACATGTATATTACAGTATTTGAGGTTGTTTGTGTGGATCCGTGTACACAAAGATCGTTCTCACAGTCTTATCTGAGAATGCAAATTCTTTTTAAAAATGCAATAGAAACACTTTTCTATTTTAACACTTCAGCAGTGCAGTATGTAGGATTTAGTGGCATCTAGCGGCAAGATTGCACGAAGTTGAGGCCACGTTTAGATGAGAATGGCAATACTTAAAATAGAAAAGACATATTTAAAAGGTAACTTGGTATTTTTCAACATGAAAACTATTTTTTCATGTATTTGTGTCTAAGAGGCCAATGGGAAGAGCAGTTTTGGAAACTGGTCCAGTATTGAGCAAGCCAGCACTGGCAAACAGGCAATGTAATGACTATGGGCACTGGGCGCTTTCAATTTATGTCCACTAAAAGTACTTTTTTTCGTCACTGACAGGCTTGGATTGTTATTCTAAGAGTCTGACAACATTGTGGAAAGGATGGCAACATAAACATAGCATTTTGTTGTACTTTGTTACCTTTTTGTTTAGCCAGAAACAAAAAGGTAACAATGGGTAAATTAATGGTTTATTTCAATCAAACCAGAATTGCTGATTGTTAGTACAGTGGAAAGAGGTACCAAAACAGCTCTTGCAGGTTTTATTTTGCTTGACTTTGAAAGAAGTGTGTTTTACAGTGATAAAATTATTGTTTATTGAAATGAAGTCTGGTGGGTTTAGAAATTGCAATTTTAGGACTGTTTCTGGTGAAATAGAAAGGATGTTTATCTTTCACAAAAGATCTATCTCTGTAGGGATCCTTTCCACAATGTTGTCAGAGACCGAGAATAACAATCTGTCCTGTCAGTGGCAAAAACAAGCACTTTTAGTGGGCATACATTGAAAGTGCCCAATGCTCCTAATCATTACATTGCAGCCTGTTTTCCGGGGCTGGCTTGCTCAATACTGGACCGATTTCCAAAACTGTTGCTCCCTGGCCTCTTAGACACACATACATGAAAAAAATAGGTGGTTGCATTGCAGCCTGTTTTGAACCTGCCAGCTGCAGTGGAAGCTCAAAACTGGAACAATTTTTAAAAAAGGTTGTTCCTATTATAGACACGAAAACATGGGAAAATAGAGTACAGACTGAAATACCAAAGTTATCACACATGATAAAGCAGCTGAAGAGCTGTCCTCGCACTTCACATCTATTGTTTGAAGCATTGTTTTGTGGCCACACTGGACAAAGAATGGTGCAATAGACAAAAGCTGGGGGCTGAATTACTAAAACTGTGCCTCTGGCCAAAGAAATAATTTTCATTTGTAACGCTATCAACTGAATGCATCCTTTTATGTGCCGGTGCCTCACTCTGACTGAGCATGTAAATGAGCATAAGCTACAGTCGCCCAGGAATTATCAACTGCCCCGTACAAATGAGCATGAATTGCAGCTTTTGGATATTAATCCACCACCTTGTGTAAACGAGCACAAGCTGGATGTGTCCAGAAATTATCCGCTGCCCTGTATAAATGAGAGAAAAGCTGCGGTCATCCAGGAATCACCACCTGCTCTGTCTAAATGAGCACAAGATGCAGCCGTTCAGGAGTTATTTACTGAGCAGCAGACACCAAGGGATCACCCACTGCCCTGTATTAACGAGTCCGAGCTGCAGGTGTCCGGGAATTATCCACTGCCCTGCTTAAATGAGCAAAGGCTGTGATGGATGAACCTCTAGAGCTACAGGGAGCAATTGAACTGTGTCAAATTTGAAAAGACTGAGATTTTAGAGCATGCCTTTTGTTTTTTCTCTGCAACATCAAAAAAATTAGGCAAATAAGAGTACTGTACTGAAACGTGTTTTTGTGAGATTTTATGTACTTTTACATCCCATCGAAATGTACACAAGAACTGTTGAGTGGCCCTTTAACCCTCTCAAACCTGGATCTACTTCACTTTTCTTCTTTCAGATGACTTTCACAAGTATTTAAACCTTTGACCCTATGAACATTGGTTTGAGTTCTTTCAGAAACATAAGAAAAAAAGGCAATTAACAAATTGCAAGAAATTAGTAGATTTAGAAAAAAATATATGTGGGGAAATAAAAGGGGAAAAAGGGGGAAATGTTTAGAGAAAAAAATACAAAAGTTAGGGAAAAATGTCTTAAAATATTACTATAAAAAAGAAAAAGAAAAACACGTGGGGATTTAAAAATAAAAAAGCTAGGGAAAAAGCTGGGGAAAAATGTATAGGGGAAAAAAATAAAAAAGCGAGGGGAAAAATGTGAAGGTGGAATAGAAATAATGGATAGGGAAAAAATGTTTAGGGAAAAAAGAAAAAAGCCATGTAAAAGCAATATTGACAAGAAAATATATATCTAAAATTATGTTACAAATTGTTTACATTTTAACCACTTTTTCTGGATCATGTCCTTTTAACCTTCTTTTACACAATTTTTCTTAACATAATTTTAGGTATTTTTTTCTTTTTCTTGTTTTTTTTCTTTTTTTTTTTTTTTTTACTAATTTCTAGCTATTTTTTCATTTCTTATTTTTTGAAAGAAAGGGTTAAAACTCTTGTGCATCTGGTGTTTTTAGAGTGAAATATATATTTTTATGCCTAACATTTCCTAGGGTTCTTATTTCTTTGACCAGAAGGATTCATTCAATAGGTGAAGAGGACACACACGTACACACACATACAAACACACACACACACACTTCCTCTTTCTTCCTCCTCCTGCTGAGTGATGATGAAGGGGCTGATGGAAAGGTGTTTCATCACAAAGGGGATCAATGTTGGAAGTGACAACACACACCCATAAAAACACACATACACACATACACACTCACACACACACACACAGCCATCCACACAGAGCAGGGTGACACATTTAGGTGTAGGTGGTGAGGTACAAACCTCCAACCTCTAACCAATCGATAGGCGAGGACACGCACACACACGTACAAACACAGACTATATGGATGACCTTCCACTTTCTCCAATCGATGGAGGCCGACGCCGCAGAAACACGGGTGCTATGAGAGGAGAGAAGATAAATATTTCCTTCTCATTCTCCATCTCTCCCTCTTTTCTTTGTGGGTCTTTATGCAGAGTGAGAGATGAGGTGAGTGATGTGGAAAAATGATTATGAGAAAAAGTGGGGGTTTAAAACCAAACTAAAGCAGGGAACAACACCAAACCATTAAAAATAAATAAAGCTAATTTAATAAAACAAACGATAATGGTCAGCTGCTTTAATCACCTCACTGCAGAGGGCATCCCTCACTTTCCTGATATGCTTTTAACATATCAGTTTTGTTGTGCTGCATTCAGATGCCTTTTACAAGCATTTAAAACTACAGAACCTGAGAACATTGGTTTGATTTCTTTTGAAAACGTGGGAAAAAGGCATTGAGCAATGTGACCAGAAAATTGCAAAAAGAAAAAAAAATGTAAAAGGTGTCAGAGAAATGATTTAAAAATTAGTTGTGAGGAGATTATTAGATATTATCCAAAAGAAAAAAAGAAAAAGAAAAATGTTTGACAGCCAATTCATGCATCCGCATTCAATGGGGCTGCTCGCGGTCGGTCAGACGGGTGTTTTGGCGGGAAATTGTGGACATTTATGGATGCAGGGTCACACTGTCCTGTTAGCTGTGAAAAATAATAATGGTAAAACCCTTTACCAAGACATCGCTGCTTGTCCAGCTGGGATCGTAACTCCAAAAGCGGATATTTTAAGCCAAAATGTGATCTTTTTTTCTAACCATAACCAAGTGTTTTCTGTGCACATGTTGACCACAGCGGTTAAAATGTAAACTTTCAACAAATCCACTAAATAATAATGTGCAAATGTTAAGCGTGATTTGCAGAAATGCACAATGCCAACACTTTTTCTGTTAATTGGGTCGAATAAAAACAGTATTTGTGTTAAAAAGAGAGCAACAGTTATGTTTATAGCTATTCCTAACTATTGCTGAAGCCATCTGCAGTCTTATTCTCAGGTACATGTGCCTACACGATGTTTTGGAAAACACCAAATCCAGAAGGACGATACTGACCCGAGAACTGAGGTTAACAATACAGTGTGCAGCATTTTAGTTTCCTCCTTTGGGACTGATGAAAACATGTGAGGGTGGATCACTGCCTGTGTTTGTGTGAAATCATTATTTTCTGATTCTGATTTATTTCTGTCAGTGTTATCTAAAACAATAACAGATGAAAAATATAAAATTCTAATCTTGGCTGAGTCAGATCCGTTTGGTTTTGAAACAAAATATATTGTGACAAATGTATGTGCATTGGATTTACTTAATTTTATTCTCTATATACATATATCCACTTAGTTTGAATCTCAAAGGCTGCTGTGACTCTCCGTCTGCCTTTCTGTCTCTCTCCATATCAAACAGGTGTTATTGAGCTGAATTTCATTAAATCCGTCCTCTCCAGGTGCCTTGAAGTCGTTCCTGGGCGTCGCCGGGTCGCCGCTCGCTGCGGATTGAAATGACACTCAGCAGACAGATCGCTGCTGTGTCTTGATTTGTTTTGTTGTTTTGGAGGAGGGGGAGAGACTCAGAGCAGCACCTGTCTGTCACTAAAAACCTGTCTGTCAGGAGGAACAGGGACGTGAAGGGGAGGAGTAAGGCATGGAGGACAAGGGGAAGGAGAATGAGGAGGTTGAGAAGGGAAGGAAGAAATACAGAAGATGAAGACAAGGTGAGAAAGAAAAAGTGACTAATAGGAGGAGGAAAATAAGAGGGAGGAGGACAAAGTGAAGGAGTTTTGCAGAGAAACATTTTGTATACTTAAAAGAAAATGTCATCCAGGTGCTGATGTGTACTACAGCATCTTGTTCTGAATATTTCCACCTGATATTGTGGAATTATGACTTTCTGTTCATTCTTTTTTCATAATAATGTTATCATCTTATAGCGTACAGTGTGTCTAAATGTAAATATAATGTAGAGCTGTGACACTCAACTTTCAATCCCACAGGCCAAATCTGGGCCCTGAGGGGTGGTCCCCTAATGATTTTCACAACAAAAATAAAGCGTGATTCACACTGGGAATTATTTTTGTAGTTTTAGAATATACAAGGTGCCAGAGTGCATAAAAAGCATAAAAATTGAGCTTGTTTACCAAAAAAAGTGCTAGTAAAGGATCCACGCACACCCCAACAGAGGTCCTAGCTAAGACCCTAATGTCCTAAAATCCTATAAACATCCTGAAATCCTTGAAATGTTGTAAAATCCTGCAAATCTTAAAATCCTAGAAATGACCTCAAATCCTGGAAACGTCATAAAATCCTAGAAATGTTCTAAAATCCTAGGGATGTCCTTAAATCCTATAACCATATTGAAATCCTAGCAATGTCCAAAAGTCCCAGAAATGTCCTAGAAACTGAGAAATGTCCTAAAATCCTAGAAACATACAAAAATCTGAGACATGCTCTCAAATCCTAGATATGTTTTCAATTCCTAGAAACGTCCAAAAATATCAGGAATGTGCTAAAATCCTAGAAAACTCCTAAAATCACATAAATGTCCTAAAATCTGTTCTAAAATCCTAGAAACATTCTTAAATCCTAGAAATATTGTATAACCAGAGAGATATCCTAGAAATGTCTTAAAATTCTAAAATTGTCCAAAAATCCTAGAAATGTACTAAAATCCTGTAAACATGTGTGGGGCTGCTGCTGCCCCCTGACCTCCTGTGTGGATTGAAGTTGAATATTACTGCTGTGGAGTAAAACTAACTTTCACAAATGAGTTCATCTGGAAGGGCAGCTCTATCTGTTTTCTTATGTGCATTTTCCAAATGGAAATGGCCACTGCGCTGTTAGCATAAAGCAGTAACAGGTTTACAGTGTTGATAATAAGAAGAATCCCTGAAAGGGATTGTATGAGGTACTCATCCACAGTCGGTGGAATGTTTTCACCACTTTACCTTAAGACAGTCCTCTCTGACAGGGAACTAAAGCCGTTATATTCTGCCAGACTCCTTCACAGAACAACAAAGAGCTGCTGGTGCTCCACTGCCTGTATCTTTTAGTTAGTTTGTGTTAACACATCATTCTGAAAGAAGCCTTGGCTCAGTCATGCAGAGGCACATCCGGGGGGGTTTGGGAAGTGATATACAGCAACTTCATCATACAGAAACCTTTGTTAGGTCATGTGGGAAAATGTTTTCAAAAGAGCTTAGGAAAATATATTTTGGGTGATACAAAGTCAAGTTGCTAGTCAAGCTGCAGTTACACAGTTACAGTTTATATTCATGTCTGCGTAAATGTGGATGCTTCATGCGTACTCCACCCCGGCAGCACAGAAGATCTAGTTTCAAGGTGGACACCCGAGATTAGGGTCACCAGTTCACTATCTGACCAAATGTCTCTTTTCCTGTTCCTGATTTATGACGTAATGGCGCAAAGTGTATTTTCTGAAGAACATTAAGATGTCACAGTGAAGTTGACCTTTGACCTTTTGGATATAAAATGAGCATATAAAGTCTTGAGTCTTGGCTAAAAGCATGTTTTGTGAGTTTACAGTGACCTTTATCTTCAATCACAACATTCAAAATAGCTCATTCTTGAGTTCAAGTGGATGTCTGTGCTAAATGTGAAGAACGTGTTTTTGAGATATCACGTTCAAGAAATTGAGATGGGCCAAGGTCACTTTGACCTTTGACTGACAAAATGTACTTAGTTTACAGTGTTCTTGAGATATCCTGTTTAAAAGAATAAGTATGACAAGGTCAAAGTGATCTTGACCTCTGACCTTGACCTTGGACCACTAAAATGTAATCAATGTACGGTTTAGTCCAAGTGAACATCTGTGCCAAATTTTAAGGAATACCCCCTAAAGGCATTCTTGAGATATTTAGTTCACAAGATTGAAAAATACACGGTTACAGTGATCTTGACCTTAGACCCATGATCATCAAAATCTAATCAGTCCATCGTTGAGCCCCTATGGATGTTTGTGCCAAATTTGAAGAAACTTTCTCAAGGTTTTTTTGAGATATTGAGTCTGCTTGTGAATAATCTGTAATTAACATAAGTTAACATTTAAATGTATAATGGCATTAATGTAGGCTGTATTTACTGATTGTTTACATACTGCTCAGAAATGCTTATCAGCAGTATGTAAACAGACAGTTTGGAGCTGACAGTGAACACTGCATTCAGAGGCTAACTTCCTCTAAAGTTTTTTTCTAATTCAGGCATTGAGCATGAATGCAGCATCGTAGCAGACGTATCGATCAGTGTGGAGGGTCAACTGGATTCACACACAATGGAAGGCAAACACAAACAAATACTTAGCCCTCAGAGTGGGCAAACCAAACACATGATTATCTTTTGGATGTTAGTATATGTGGTTTCTTATCTCCATATAATTTATGAATATGGGATTGTCAAACACTTGATCGATTTCTCAGTTATTATGTAAACAGCAAAGAGATGCAGCAAGTGGGAGTGAAAAGTGAGGTGAGGGATGTTTTCATGTTTTGTATTGGGTGTTTTTGGTCAAATAAAATTGTTCGTATGGTCATAAAACACACACACACACACACTGTTCTTAGTTCTTTCGCTCTTAGGCAAACACGTTACATGTATCTCTACCTGTCTCACACACACACACACACACACACACACACACACTCATCTGGTCCTCATAGGATAGAGAATGGGAGAGGAGGCTACGATCACCATGGCAACAGACAGAGACTCCCACACCCCCACCCTTCTACACGCACTCCTGTTGTCGGGTGGGGGTAGAGTAAAGTGTGTGTGTAGGTGTGTGTGAGTCAGTGTGTGTGTGTGTGTGTGTGTACAGAGTGCGGAGGTGACAGAGTAAAAGCATTTCTCTGTGTGTGAGAGATAAGGTACGTGTGTGTGTGTGTGTGTGTGTGTTCGTGTGTGTTTGATGGGTTTGCTAAGGTCAGACGCTCACTGTGGAATACAAATCTGTCATGGCTGACACACTTCCTCCTCTCTCTCTTACTCGCCCTGCCCTTCGCTTGACCCTCCCGTCGCTTACTCTCTCTTTTTTCCTCTTCTTCTCTCTCTCTCCATCCATCCACATCCTCCCTCTATCTTCTCTACAGAACTATGTTGGCTGATTTCATTTCATCTCTCCTCCTTCTCTGTTTTCATGTTCTCTTTCCTTCTTCCTCCTCCCCTCTTTTTTTATTCTCTCTCTCACTGTCTCCATCCATCCTAATCCTCCCTCTACCTCTTCTCTCGCAGCAGCCTGAAAATGATCTCGGATGACTATCACTCTCTCTCGCTTCTCTCTTTCTTTCTGCAGATGTCACCACCACTTCTGTTAGTGGTGTTCAAATAGAAGAAGAGAGTGCAAAAAAAAAGTCATTTAAAAAAAAAAAAGAAAACACTTCATTTGACAGGGGTAGAACAGAAAATAAGAGAAAAACTACTTTTTTAATCAGATTATATTTGTTTTTTTATGTCTCAACATGGATTGTTATCCTCCTTCGCTTTTCTTTATTGATTTTTTATGTTTATTTTTTGTTATATACTATACAACAGTAAGTCTGACATTCTGGCCTCCTCCCCAGACAGCTGAAACGTTGCCATGGAGCCAGTGACTTAGCTTTGGGCTACAACCTGCTTCTTCAGGCTATATTTGTACATTTTGGCAAATTGGCACCAGTAAAAGCTACTCTCAGTTGCTTTTCGTGGACGTACCGACCACTATCACTAAATTACTTTAAACCAATCAAGTTGAACTTATAGTTTACATCCATGTTTGTGAAAACACGGATGCTTCACACATTAACTCAGTAACTGACCAAATGTCTCCCCCTCTGATCCCAAGATATGACATTAGCTAATGGCCAGAACACTTTTTTTTGCATTATGATTTCACATTAATTACATTTGGATACAAAATGCCATCACTTCATCATTATATCCTTTTAGACATTTCTATTAAATTTTGTCAACAGTAGCCCATGAATTCTTGACTTAAAGACAAAAATATGTTTTGTGAGATCACAGTGACCTTGACCTTTCACCTCTGTCCACCAAATTTAAAACTGTTCACTGTTGAGTCCAAGAGGACATTTGTGCCAAATATGAGGAAACTCAATCAAGGACTTCTTGAGATATTGTGTTCACAACGATGATTTCATCATTAGGACAGGAATTCTTGAGTTGGGGCAAAAAAAAAAAACATGTTTTGTAAGGTACCAGTAAGCTTTGACTACCAAAATCTAATCAGTTCAATCTTGTATCCAAGTGGATGTTTGCACCAAATGTGAGGAAATCCCCCAAAGATGTACTTGAGATACTGCATTCATGAGAATGACTCAGACAAAGTCACAGACAAGGTCATAATTCTGCAAAAACACTTTTCTGGCTATAACTCAATGTCATATCGCAGAAACAGAAGAGGAGACATTTGGTCTAAAATGTGAGACTAATCTTGGGTTTCCCCATTGAAACTATGCAGTTGGGGGGAAGAAGTCCATGTTTTCACAGACGTGTATTAAAAATGTAACCTGACCGGTGCAAGGAGGCATACAACCACAAGGCAGTAATTCTACTATTTTTTTAAAAAATGCTTTTACAGAGCATCTATCAAAGACTTGGCTTATCAAAAATATGGATAATGCTCTTGGAAACATCATTAATTCTAACATGATTATAGGTTTGGTATGTAGCAATTTACTGTCCACAGCACTTCAATCTACCATAATTATGGAAAGCACAATAAACAATTTCATTTTCAATTTCAAAATGATTCCACATAATCTGTGTTTTGTAACTGGTAGATGAAAATGTATGAGCCCAACAGGAGTCCAACTATGAAATAATCATCAAGCTATAATGACCCGCGGATTGGTAAAACAAAATGACACGTCCATGCCAAAAAGACAGAGAGATAAATCAAATGAAAACAGAATGACTGCGGCTCGCACGCCAATGTGTGAAAACACAGGAGAGTGGTTTTCTATCAGGGCTGACAACAGGAGGATAAAACGCTGAGGTCCAATAAAAAACGCCTCCATGTTCACAGCAGAAAGACAGCAGGCTGACGAGCGGCTGCAAATTACTCAAAGAGGGAGGAGGAATGGAAGGAAACAAGAAGGAAAATACAAACATAGATGGACAGAAGGAGAGATGAGAAGAATTATAGAAAAAAGGAAGCAATTAGAAAAAGAAGAGAGGGAACAATTTAAGTCTCAAAAACAACAAGGGCATATGGAATAAAGCAAAATGTACAGAGCAACAAAATACATGAACAAGAAAGGAAGCAATGCAGGAAACAAACACGGAAACAATGGAGGAACAATGAAAAGAAACTTTAACCCTTTGAAACCTTAGCAAATTGGCTAAATTTATTTCAAACACATGGGAAGAAGGCAATAAAACACAAAAGTAAAAATTACCCAAAAATTTGCAAGAAATTATTAAAAAGTCCAAGAAAATTACCTGAAAATAAAAAAGTGAAAAACAGAAATGGCCTAAAAGATGTGTATAAAAAATTCTTTTAATTCTGTCACATAGTTATGTAAATTTGATCATTATAAATATGTTTTTTCCCTTTTTTCCCCTAGACATTTTCCCCTAGCTTTTTAAAATGATTTTCGAAATCCACTACTTCCTTGCAGTTTCTTACATAGTTACTCATTGCCTTTTTTTCACACATTTTTGAAAGAATTCACAACAATTTGCTAAGAGTTTAAAGGTTTAAATACACTCACACACACACACACACACACACACACACACACACACACACAGTGTACATGTGTGTCCTGACCTTCAAGCATTCATAACACCTTATAAATTTGCAAGTCAGACCTTTACACACATACATACACACACACACACACACACACACACACACACACACACACACACACACACACGCACACACACACTTATTGTTTGAAGCTGAACTGAAGTAAATATTGAAAGTGTTTATATCACTTCTTGTAGCATTTTTGCCCTGAATAAATCATCCTGTCTCATTTTCTGACTGACGAAAGAGAAGAGATAAAAGGAGCAGAAGGACGGGACGGAGGAATGAGAGGAATAAAAAGGGGAGTGACGGAGAAATACTCCTCAGCTGTCCGACATGAGAGAGAAAAAAGGACGAGGATGAACGGATAGATTGAAACTAATGGAGGGGAAAAGAAAAGACTGACACATGAAAGAGAAAGCGGGGGTTCAGGAGGAGGACAGGACGAGACCACAGACAGACATCAGATCAGTGGGTTTTAACCCTGGTCCAGCTCTCAGATCAGATCCAGACCAGGATTTCAGTGAAACCGCACTGCAGCGGGGGCAAGAGAGGACTGAGGAGACTGTAAAACAGAGAGCGAGAGAGAGAGAGATGGGGGTAATGTCTTTCACTCATGTATGAATATTAACACACCATCAACCTCTCACTACGTCTTTCTCACACACACACTGATTCATCATAATGAACATATGAAATGACTGGTTGAAATGTTCTAAACCAGAAAAAAAAGAAATAAATAAAACTGTGCACTAGTAAAATGGAAATAAGAAAATACATCTTTAGTTTGCTCTAATTAGTTGTTTTTTGTGAGTGGGAAGCCAGTGAGGGATTACATTTCTTGCCAAAAGGAGGAAAACAGAAAGACAAAAAAAAATCTATATGAGATGTCAGGACCCCAGTGTGTGTGAGCACCACCACCTGCACGTGTTCTGCATTAATGAAACCTCTCAGCTCCACTCTGTGTGTCTGTGTGTGTGAGTGTGAGTGTGAGTGTGTGTGCACGCACAATGGCACTTTACCTGAGAGAAAGATGTATTTGTGTAAAGGCCCGTTAGAGAGATTTTTAAGTACGTAAGTGAGAGAACAAACCTATTATGCGTGTGTGTGTGTGTGTGTGTGTGTGTGTGTGTGTGTGTGTGTGAAGAGTCACTCCAAGAATCAAGAGGCCTGGCATCGTCAAGGGTAACAAGGTGCTATGCTGACAATCGCGCACACACACATACACGCCCGCCGCGATTTCTCGTGGGAATGTCTGATTGGCCGCTGTGAGCCTGCTGGGATGCTCGGTTCCCGTGGCGATAGTAACCAGGCGATAACACCAACCATCTGACCCTCTTAATGTCTGTGTGTGTGTGTGTGTGTGTGTGTGTGGCGTGTGTGTGTGTGTGTGTGTGTGTGTGTGTGTGTGTGTGTGTGTGTGTGTGTGTGTGTGTGTGTGTGTGTGCATGTGTGTTGCCATCTGCGCTGCTGGCTCAGGGGAGAAGCAGCACACTGAACGGTGATTAAAGCAGAGACAAAGAAAGAAAGAAAGAGAAAGAAAGAAAGAAAGGCCGGGTCAGATGATGACAGCAGGCTACAGGTGACAGCAGTTAGTCAGTTGGTCAGTTACTATGATAGCAAACAGTGACTTAGTTGAACTAGTTGGCTGTTAACAAGGATGTCTGTCACTTAGCTAATAAGTTGGTCAGTCTGTCAGTTACTCAGTAAGTCACGTAATTACTTAGTTAATTTATTAGCTTATGAGTACTGAGATGTTTCTCAGTATTTGACATAGGCTATCTGTTTTTCCGTACATTGTAAGTTAAAATTACACACGCCCGTGTCACTCTGCACACAAAATGCACTTTTCAGAATCAAGCTTTTAAAAAGTATTATACGTTAATATTATTTACTGCTTTCATTGAGTCAATTTTTTAACCAACATCAGTCCTAATCATGAATATTAAATATTAATTTAGTTTCAGAAACACTTTAAATACAAGGTTTTTGTCATAATGCCACTATGTGGTTTTCAGTTTTAAATATACTGCATTGACTTTGACTGTGACTGTTCCTAGTGGAAATAGCATGTATTTTCTCCATATGCCAAATATGGTAAAAAAAAAAAAAGTACATCATCAGGCGGAAAATAGTAAAAATGACAAATTCCAAGTCAAAAGCCCAGAATGCCAGCCAGAAATAACACAATGCATGTTTTGTTTATGCTTTGATGGCTGTGGGATCAAAAATTGCAGTTTGAATGGGTTTCAGTTATGCATGTTTCGCACTCAACAGTATGAATGTAACAATTCTGTTTCCACAGTGTATTTTAAAGTTATTGGAAATTCACTTAATGAACAAAAATGTTGCAAAAATGTATGCCATATGCATGAACACAGCCAAAATTATCAAAAACTGAAAGACGAAAAGTGTGCAAAGTGCACCAAACAGCCCCTAAGAGTTAATTAGTCGACTCACCAGTGTGCTAGTTCATCTGTGAGTCAGATGTTCAGTAAGTATGTCACAGTTTTTTGGCTGGTCACTTAAGAACTTAAGAACTTCTGTTCATCGGCTGGGAAGATATCAGGCTATACCAGTCATTCAGTTAGTTATTTGGTTGGTTAGCTAGTTGGCTACTTAGCTGTAGAGCATTATTTGTCCAGAGATTTCTTTTATTCCACAACAGATTATTAAATACATGCCCTGACATGTGGGCTAAATTGTAAATATTCCATGAGATTACTCAAAATAATGTTATATTGATATTTTAGGTTTTTATTGTGAAATGAGGAGGTGTTGTGCAGATAACCCCTTATTTTAACTTCACAAATTAGGCATTCCTTTTCCACTTTCAAAGCCAACGACAGAGGGCGTCCAATAAAAGTTCAATCACAATGACGCCCACTTGAATCACTTTCAGGTAAGACACGGCGTTCAAGCAAATAAAACAAAAAACAAATAAAGTAATCCCTGAAAGTAATTTTTAAAGACATGACTGTATTCAGAATACCACCAATTTAGACTGTAACCAAAATGGAAAACAGTTATATTTAGTAATATTTTGTTTTTTAATGCCATTACTTGTATTCCGTTACTCCTAAACCCTTGTGGTTTTTAGTGGTCAAAAGGGTTAGCTTGTCACTTAGCGGAGTATTTGTTTTGACATTCTCTGTTTAACACGATCACTTTTTTCACATACTGATTCACTCAACTGTTCTTTGTCTGTCTGTCATGATAAACAAATGTTTCAAAGTAAAGGCTGATGTTTCAAAGTAAAAGCATTCGGGGGGGGGGGGGGTATTCAGCCTTTTCTTTGGCTGCGAGGCTTTTAATGTGAAGGCAGAAGTGATTTTGCACTAGCAGCAAACACCAGCATCTGGAATTTCATTATTGAATACGGATATAACTGAATATGGATGATCCTACAGACTCCAGGATCACAACCACAATAATATACAGTGTGAATATAACTCCACTCAAAGGCCCTCGCCCTTTTTTATCCTCTTTCTCTCTTACACACACACACACACACACACACACACACACACACGCACACACACACAGAGCCGCTGGTCCATTTAGATGCAGAGTGACTCCATCTTGCTGACTCAGATGTTCTGCAGACTGGCTGAGCGTCTTCATACCCCTATATGTGTGTGTGTGTGTGTGTGTGTGTGTGTGTGTGTGTGTGTGTGTGTGTGTGTGCATCAGATGGTAGTAACTGCTGTCAGACCACATGACTAACTGAATTTTTAGCCCCGACACAAACAACAACACAGCACAACAAACAATGAGTTCGCCAGAACCAGACACCTCCTGCTGTTCCCTCAGCTGTGACTCAGTCTGACTGAAACATAAACTGAACATGAGAGCTCAGCACTCACTGAATCACTGCATAATGTAAGAGCTCAACCACTGAAGGTCCAGTGTGTGGGATTTAGGGGGATTTATTGGCAGAAAGAGCATATGGTATAATAAGTGTGTTTTCTGTAGTGTATAACACCTGAAAATAAGAATTGTTGTGATTCCGTCATCTTAAAATGATCTGTTTATGTCTACAAAGGGACAAAACTAAAGTGCTCCTAATAACCATTTGTTTTGTGTTAAATTATAATATCTCTTTGACTCTAATAAAAAGAAATAATGTTGTTTTGAATTGCTCTCATACAATTTAAAGTCTGTATTATTGTTTTTGTTTTATTTTGGGTTTTTTTTGTATTTTAAATTGTTTCAAATATGATACTAAAATTATCATCTTCATTGTTTTAAAATGAACCGTATGTCTGCTCAATGTACTTTATAATGTCAAAAATGATAAAAAAAGAATAGAAATTTACATAGGGGGCATGTTCTTGTCCACGGAGATTGCCATGTTGCACCGCCATATGTCTACAGTAGCCCAGAATGAACAAACCAAACACTAGATCTAGATATGGCCTTTTGCATTTTCACATTGATCACATTGATCAGTTAGAAGTGACCTTAGAGACCCGTGTGAACCCAAAAGTCAACAGTGAGTTATTTTAAGTTATGTCATGTCAAATCACATCTTTACACTACAACACCCAACCATGATTCAAATCTAACCTTACGAGTAGGGGCACTCCTTCGTAAGATATCCCACAAACCATTGCATGAGAATATGTTGCTTAAGTAACTTTTTATTGCCTTTACTTGCAGTGATGACTTCTATATCTGAATATCTCAATAGCACATAAGTACAACTTAAATAACTTTGACTTTAGTATCATGTAACGATGGTACCCCTATAATAACTTGTAATCATCACTCAGTTAACCCTTAAAGACTGAGACAGCCACCCACGGCTAAAAATAACTACCATTCTTAATTGTTTAATTAGTTTTGAATCGCCAGTCCTTTCAACATGATTTTAAAAATCATGTAAAGTGGAGAATTTTAGCTTTCCAATGATATCACATATGTCCAGAGGCTCCACAGTGAACGTGGTTACATCGTCAGATTCTGCAGCATTGATTTGCCAGGGAAAGCCACAGTCCTCTGAGCCAAACAGCAAGGGCTGTGAAGACGGTTGGTCATTTACTCCAGCAATCAACACTGGCTTTAGTGTTGCAATTATGACTTCAATAAATGTATTGTGATGTCCATAACTACAATCTACAATCCTAACTAAACACGGACAATTACAGTTCCATTTTTAAAAAGACTTTTACACTCCACAAAGACTCAATGCTCATAATATACCTGAGCGCCTCCCCTAATAGAGTGCCCTGGAGCTGACGTTTTTCTGTTGGCTGATAGAGAAGTCAGTCACCTTGGTTCCTTCGTCAAAAAACCTGTGGGATTTTGCCGTTAAATTTTGGATCATTGCAGAAAATAAGGTCTGTGGCAAAAAAAAAATGTTCACGACACTTTTTGTTCAATGAGATAATCTTCACAAATGAAAACCAATTTCATGATTTTATCGCCAGAAGTTAGGCTGTAAACAAACAAACCTGTAAAGCTGTGTCTAGCACCGCTTGGCATGATAACATTCTATAGTCTCATTTAGCCACTTGTTAGCAACCACCTTTGTCAAGACAATTAAAACTACAAAGTTCACAGTGACATATTTAGTGACTCAGATTACAACATGAAAATCTCTTAAGGTAGAACAGCAGACCTCAGCAGACCTCATTTAAGGCTTTTAACTGAAAACCCTCTCAAGAAATTCATTGACTTTGAGACGAGAGCTGAAATGTCAGCACTCATGTCAGACTCATCTTCAGGTTTTAGGACTCATTCGTAAGTGCACGCTGTTGCCAGAGATAAAAACTAATGATTGAGATTTACTTCATATGCTTTTGAATTGCTCTCTCAGAAATTATTTGGAAATGTGTTCCGAATCACGTCAGATATACTAAAAAACTACACCACAATAAAACCAACCATACCATAATATAAAAAAATGCTTCATATTACTCACAACCACAGATAGGAAAAAGTGCACTCCACAAGAGTGGAACTTCTTCCGTTGCAGATGTAATGGATAAATAAATTAACATCCTAAAGTACACCTGAGAAGAGCTTGTACCAGCAACGTATAGAAATATACAGGGCTCTTTAATGGCCCTATTATCATCGTTATACCTCCTTGGCTTGTGATTTAATATGGAAACATGTCCCCCTTTTCTCTTATTTTCTAGTTAACACTGTTATACTTAATCAGCATACATAAGGACCTCATTCCTAACTCAACAGAATTTTCTTTTTTTAGCATTCCAAACAAGGGTGAAATTTCTGCCTTTGCAGGACTTTGGGTGAGAGGTGCTGGGGCTTTTTTGTTTGTATTTCTGTTTGTCTGTCTTATTTGTATTTTGCTTCACTAAAAACACCTTAAATTAAAAAAAAAAAACCTCCTGTACCAGATTTTCTCGACTCATTAGAAGATGAATCATAATTATGCGACGCGTGTGCTATGATTAAACAGAGCTGAACATCCATCAAGATTTGTTTTTCAATTTGTTTTTTACTAATTCATGCTCCTCTTATTGCAATGAAATTACTGTGATTAATTCATTTAATTCTTATCAATTCTTATAATTTATTTGTGCGTGATGATGAGTAATGTGTGCTATTAGATTTATTTATTTGCTTTCAGTATTGACAGCTGCTAGGCTATTCATCATTAGAGGAAATGTGCCAAATGTCTGTCCTTTGCTAAATGTTATTTCCGCTGGTCGGTTTTCGGCTTTAAAATATCAAGCCGGATTGCTCTAATAACTGTCTGATTGCTCATGTACGTTGCAATTTATTCATTAGAATCCAATAGGAACATTTCAAAACAACTGATGATGCAAAGGACGACCTGAGCTTTGTCAAAGAAGAGATTCTTTTATCTCTGCTGTGATTAAATGTCTACACTTTATTATTAAAGCTGGCAGATTTAATATTGTAAACTGTCTTTGCTGTCAGAACAAAGTGCTGCCTGAACTTACACCTCGTAGCAGGTAATTCATCATTTGCACAGAATTATGAATGTTCAGTTAGCAGCAGCCACAGTGGCTGAATGTTTCTATCTGTATGCTGATGAGCGGGAGATTGTAAAAACTAACAGCGAGGCTGATTTCAGGCTGTCAGACACTAATCTGCTCTTCGTCACGCTGAATCAAACACAACTGAGTTTAGACTTAACCAAGACTCTCTTCACACTTTAAACAGGTATTATTGATTCACAAGACTGCAACACAAAGCGAGAAAAAGAAAGAAACAAACGGACAGAAATTTTGCAAATCAAGTGATGTCACAGGACAGCGAGGTCAGAGAGGAGATCAGGTCATGACAGGAATGAAAACAACAGGTGATGGCAGCAGGTTGTTTATAACAATCAGAAGCCAGAGGGACATCACATGTGTCAGCTCTGTGTGTGTGTGTGTGTGTGTGTGTGTGTGTGTGTCTGTGTGTGTTTCTTTGTGTGTGTTCCTACCTGGCTCTCGGAGAAGCAGCTGAGCCATCGCCTGTGAGCTTCCGGCTGAGTTTTCAGCCACACACTGATAAAATCCTTCATCCGACTTCACCAGACCCAAAATCTGCAGGTTACTGCCGTCCTGTGTAACACAAACACACATGTCAAAAAATGCTTTCAAATATACAATTAAGTCTGGTTTAGACCGATATACAAATGAGAAAATATTAACTCTATGAAACCTGGCTCAGTATCACTTTTTTGCCTTTTACTTGTATTATACCTTTGGACTCTGAGCAAATAAGTTTGATTTCTTTGGAAAACATAAAAAAGGCTAGGAGCAACTTGACAAGAATTGTCCTGCAATTTGCAAGTAATTAGTAATTTTGATTTTATTATTTTATTTTATTATCTTTTTTAAGAAAAAATGTCTATAACTGAGGTGTATTCTAAATGATCTTAATTATACTTTTTATTCTTATAATTTACTTTTTCTTTTTTTTTTACTTTTCTTTTTTTTGTCAGCTTGTTGTTGCTTTTTAGGCAACCCGTAATTTTTGTACATTTTCACAAATTTTTTGCTAATTTTTGTGTCATTTCTTAAATTGCTCATTGCATTCTTCACGTGTTCAAAGAAATCACATTAATTTGCCCAGGTTTCACAGGGTTAATAAAACCGTCAACCACCTGTGAGAGAGTTGAGGGGCATGTGTGTGTGTGTGTGTGTGTGTGTGTGTGTGTGTGTGTGTGTGTGTGTGTGTGTGTGTGTGTGTGTGTGTGTGTGTCTGTGTGCGTGTCTGCACATGTGTTATCTTTTAATAGTGTTAGATAATTGGATAAGAGATGTTACTGTAAACAATATCCAGATTATCAGATTATGTCTTGATGTCAGATTAAGAGTCATGTGATCTTCACCACTCTGCTGCTCTCACTTTCTCTTTTTAACACAAATACTGTTCTCTACTCATCTCTCTACTGTGGATTTTTTTAAAAATCCAGCTGATTCTCTTTTGCTTTTTCTTCAATCACTAATAATACACCATGAATGAAACACTTCCTGTAGATGCTAGACAGTTAAAGTCTGTGAGTTTGGACCAAATTGATGACTGCCCTCTGTAATTTTGGCACTGCACTGCATTTTCGCATCAATGCTGAGTGCTGAATGGCAGTCTGACCTTTAATTGAACTCTATTAGCTTTCTATTTATTCATGTATTTTAGTCTGCCTGACTTCTCACATCCATAAAATAATGACCGTGGCAGAGAGTTTTGGGCTGTATTTGATTTTTAACACTTCTTGTACACAAAATGCCCTTTTCAAAATCAGGCTACAAAAAATAATACATTAATATGATGTCAAATTTCAAATATTCATTAATTTTCAGAATTTTAACCCTTAAAATGTCAGGTTTTTTGTTATGATGCCATGATGCATGTATTTTCTTCACATACCAAATATTGTAAAAATTATGTCATCAGGTGGAAAATTGTAAAAATAACATATTCCAAGGCAAAAGCCCAGAATGACACCTAGAAATAATACAAAGCATGTTTTTATGCTTTGATGGCTGTGGGATCAAAAATTGCAGTTTGGACGGGTTTCAGTGGAGCATTTTTTACACTTAACAGTCTGAATGTACAAATTTAGTTTCCACAGTGTATTTTAAAGTTATTGTAGGAGCTGAGCAGGAAATTCCAAAATGAAACAAAAATACACAAAGGCAAGACTCTGCCCCTCCATTCTGCAATTGCACCTTTTATACAAAATGGCAAGGCGGCATAATGGCGTGATATTCTGACCTTGAACAGGCAGTGTAAAAGGAGCAGCACACAGTAGAGAGTTGGAGAGATGATGGCGGCTACACCCTGCGTCACTGTGCATAAACAACTGTAGATATGGTTATTTTTACTGTCACAGAGTGTCTCCACATGTAGACTTGAGGGGGGTGTACTTTCCATATTTGGGATGTAAATATAGAGAATATGTGCATGTGTATATAGTTTCTGAGTTCAGCGTGACTCACCACTATCTGGAAGTAGTCGCTGGGGATGACTTCCTCTCCGTTCTTCATCCAGCGGACAGTTGGTGGCGGGTTTCCTGTCACAGCGCACTCCAGCTCGATGTCCGTGGACTCGTAGGCGTACGTGTTGGTCGGGTAGTTCAGGAACTGAGGAGGCACTGCAGAAAGAAAAGAAACAACACAGCACATAAACAACAGAGGAACACTTGAACGCCTCCTCCTCTTCTCTTCCTCTCTGCTGGTATGTCGTAGCCAAACACTGAATCAGTTCCAGTGTTGTTACTGTGATTCACATTAGCAACTTTCTGCAACTAACTTATTTAATTACAAACTAATTAACACAGTTACAAAGTCAGTCCTCAGCTCATTACTTCATTCAAATATTTAAGGATTTCTGTTCACCTGTTACAAAACAATGACTCCAGCTAATGTGACTGAAATAGTACACTGAAAATAAACAATTATTTAATCTATTTAATCTTCATTAAACTCTCGGTATGATTTTTATGTTGAAGCAAAGACTACTTTTACATAATGCACTATTTCATATTCCCCACACAGTTAACCCCTTGAAACATGGAGCAACATCACTTTTCTTGTGCTGCTTTCAGACACCTTTCACAAGCATTTAAACCTTTGAAATTTGAGAAATTTGCCTCAAGTTCTTTCAAAACTATGGATAAAAGACAATGAATGCTTTGGTAAGAAATATTCTACAAATTACAAGAAATAAGTAGATTACATAAATTATAAAAAGAAAAAAAATGTGTCGGGAACAAAAAAACCTATTTATACATTTCATCCATCCATCCATCCATCCATCCATTTTCTTCCGCTTATCCGGGGTCAGGTCACGGGGGCAGCAGCCTAAGCAGGGAAACCCAGACTTCCCTCTCCCCGGCCACTTCGTCCAGCTCTTCCCGGGGGACCCCAAGGCGTTCCCAGGCCAGCTGTGAGACGTAGTCTCTCCAGCGTGTCCTGGGTCTTCCCAGGGGCCTCCTACCGGTGGGACGTGCCCTGAACACCTCACCACGGAGGCGTCCTGGAGGCATCCTAATTAGATGCCCGAGCCACCTCATCTGGCTCTTCTCAACGCGGAGGAGCAGCGGCTCTACTCCGAGCTCCTCCCGGATGACCGAGCTTCTCACCCTATCTCTAAGGGAGAGCCCAGCCACCCTACGGAGGAAACTCATTTCGGCCGCTTGTACCCGCGATCTTGTTCTTTCGGTCACTACCCAAAGCTCGTGACCATAGGTGAGGGTAGGAACGAAGATCGACCGGTAAATCGAGAGCTTTGCCTTTCGGCTCAGCTCCCTCTTCACCACGACAGACCGGCGCAGAGTCCGCATTACTGCAGACGCTGCACCGATCCGCCTGTCGATCTCCCGTTCCATCCTTCCCTCACTCGTGAACAAGACCCCGAGGTACTTAAACTCCTCCACTTGGGGCAGGACTTCGTGCCCGATCCGGAGGGGGCACGCTACCCTTTTCCGGCTGAGAACCATGGTCTCGGATTTGGGGGTGCTGATTCTCATCCCAGCCGCTTCACACTTGGCTGCGAACCGATCCAGTGAGAGCTGAAGGTCAAGGCCCGATGAAGCCAACAGGACCACATCATCTGCAAAGAGCAGGGACCCAATCCTGAGGTCACCAAACCGGACCCCCTCAACACCCTGACTGCGCCTAGAAATTCTGTCCATAAAAAACAGAATCGGTGACAAAGGGCAGCCCTGGCGGAGTCCAACCCTCACCGGAAACGAGTTCAACTTACTGCCGGCAATGCGGACCAAGCTCCGGCACCGGTCATACAGGGAACGGACAGCCCGTATCAGGGAGTCCGAAACCCCATATTCCCGGAGAACCCCCCACAGGACACTCCCCGAGGGACGCGGTCGAATGCCTTCTCCAAGTCCACAAAGCACATGTGGACTGGTTGGGCAAACTCCCACGCACCCTCAAGGATCCTGCCAAGGGTCCAGAGCTGGTCCACAGTTCCACGACCAGGGCGAAAACCGCATTGCTCCTCCTGAATCCGGGGTTCGACTATCCGGCGGACCCTCCTCTCTAGTACCCCCAAATAGACCTTACCAGGGAGGCTGAGGAGTGTGATCCCCCTGTAGTTGGAACACACCCTCCGGTCCCCCTTCTTAAAAAGAGGGACCACCACCCCGGTCTGCCAGTCCAAGGGCACTGCCCCCGATGTCCACACAATGTTGCAGAGTCGCGTCAGCCACGACAGCCCCACAACATCCAGGGCTTTGAGGAACTCCGGGCGGACCTCATCCACCCCCGGGGCCCTGCCACCGAGGAGCTTTTTGACCACCTCAGTAACCTCAGCCCCAGAGATAGAGGAGCCCACCCCCGAGTCCCCAGGCCCTACTTCCCCAACGGAAGGCGTGTCGGTGGGATTGAGGAGGTCTTCGAAGTATTCCTTCCACCGATCCACAACGTCCCGAGTCGAAGTCAGCAGCGCCCCGTCGCCACCATACACAGTGTTGACGGAGCACTGCTTCCCCCTCCTGAGACGCCGGATGTGGTCCAGAACCTCTTCGAAGCCGTCCGGAAGTCGTTTTCCATGGCCTCGCCGAACTCCTACCACGCCCGGGTTTTTGCCTCGGCGACCGCCGCCGCCGCACTCCGCTTGGCCAGTCGGTACCTGTCTGCTGCCTCCGGAGTCCCACAGGCCAAGAAGGCCCGATAGGACTCCTTCTTCAGCTTGACGGCACCCCTTACCGCCGGTGTCCACCAGTGGGTTCGGGTGTTGCCGCCCCGACAGGCACCAACCACCTTACGGCCACAGCACCGGTCGGCCGCCTCAGCAATGGAGGCACGGAACACGGCCCACTCGGACTCAATGTCCCCCGCCTCCCCGGGGACATGGTCGAAGCTCTCCCGGAGGTGGGAGTTGAAGCTCCTTCTGACGGGAGACTCTGCCAGACGTTCCCAGCAGACCCTCACAATGCGTTTGGGTCTGCCAGGTCTGACCGGTGTCCTCCCCCACCATCGGAGCCAACTCACCACCAGGTGGTGATCGGTTGACAGCTCCGCCCCTCTCTTCACCCGAGTGTCCAAGACATACGGCCGCAAGTCCAACGATACGACTACAAAGTCGATCATTGAACTGCGGTCTAGGGTGTCCTGATGCCAAGTACGCATATGGACACCCTTATGCTTGAACATGGTGTTCGTTATGGACAATCTGTGGCGAGCACAGAAGTCCAATAACAAAACACCACTCGGGTTCAGATCGGGGGGGCCATTCCTCCCGATCACGCCCCTCCAGGTCTCACTGTCGTTGCCAACGTGAGCGTTGAAGTCCCCCAGCAGAACGAGGGAGTCCCCAGAAGGAGCACTCTCCAGCACCCCCTCTAAGGACTCCAAAAAGGGTGGATACTCTGAACTGCTGTTTGGACCATAGGCACAAACAACAGTCAGGATCCGTCCCCCAACCCGAAGGCGGAGGGAGGCTACCCTCTCATTCACCGGGGTAAACTCCAACGTACAGGCACCGAGCTGGGGGGCAATAAGTATTATTATACATTTCATAATTACATATCTAAAATTATGTTAAAATTATTTTTTACTTTAATCACATGTTGTTTAACTTTCTATTTTTTTAATGTATATATTTATTTTTGTTTTGTTTTGTTTTGTTTTTGTTTTTTTTCCCGGTCATTTTCTTGTTCTCTTTTTTTCTTTATTTTCTCTTGTTTTCTTTAATTTCTGCTTTTTTTGCTCATTGCCTTTTTCTCATGTTTTTGAAAGAAATCAAGCTAATTTGCTCAGGTTTCAAAAATGTAAACTTTCGCCTAATACTCTCAATTTCGATTAGTATATTTGCTCTGCCACGTCCAATGTTCCCCCACTGTCCTGCTACTCTCATGTTTGGTCATCCTCTTGGAAAGACAGTTTCAGTGTAAGATGTGCTTTTGTTGACATCCAAACATTGGATGTCATGTGCTTTTGTTGCCTATGCTTAACCATGTGATTTTGTTGACAAGTCTTTGTGCTAAGCTAACTGGCTGCTGCCTGTAGCTTCATATTGAACAGTAAAATATGAGTGGTATCTCAGGGTAATTTTTAAAATGGTTCATTTGAACTTAAAAAACCTTCCAAAAACTAAACCTAGAAAAAAGGCAAATGACCCTTTTTGACCGCAGCAGTGTGGACTGAGTCTGATCAGTGACAGCAGTGTGAGCTGTGGAGATGTGAAGTGACGGCAGCAGCAGACAGAGCTGTTCCGCTGTGGCTGCTGGTAAACTGTCTGCAGGCTCGCTACAATGTAAACAGGAAGGAAGGCGGGCGAGGAGGGTGAGGTGGCTGTCGTGTTTCAGCTCTGTTGTCACTGAACGTTTGTCTCTGAAAAAGCAGCAGCTTGTGGCTGTGAGAGCAGAGATGTGAAGCAGAAGCCATTTTGAGCCTCAACAGAGACGCGGACGAAACCTGGAGGGCCTCGTGAAGCGGCAAGCGTCACGGCGACGCTGTCAGCGCTCCACGACAACAAACATGCTCGCTGTCAGCAAACACACACACAGGAACTGTAGCTGTCAACACACATAGTCATGGTGTCACAGCCTCCTGAGCACTGTTAAATATCTACACATATAGCCAACTATATGGTGTAGGGCCAAAGGTATGTAGAGGCCAGAAAACTGCACACATATGTCATCGCTGAGTGACGAATGGAAGGAAGGAGAAGGGAACAGACAGGAGAAGGGAAATTAAAGAAAGACAGGAAAAAGGGAAGCAAGAAGGAAACCAAAAAGAGAGAGAAAAAGGAGGAGAGAAATTCAAAAGAAAAGAAATGGAGGAAAGGAATGGAGTAAGGAACAAGAAAGGAAAAGGCAAGAAAGGTGTTTGGAGTAAAGTCAAATAATTGAGTAAATTAATAAAGACATACCAGTATAAGAGAAAAGAAAGATGGAAAAAAAGAAAGAAAGAAAGAAAGAAAGAAAGAAAGAAAGAAAGAAAGAATGAAGACAAAGGAGCATGAAGGAGAAACAGAGAGTGACAAAGAGGTGAAGGGGGTGAAAAGATGAAAAGAAAGGAGGAAGAAAAAAGGAGGAGCCATTAGAGGCAAAAATGAGACTAAGCAACAAAGAAGGAACAATGAAAGATTGAGGTGGATGACAAGGGAGAGAACAGGTGTTGAAAATAGAGAAAACAATAAGAGATGGATGAGCGAAGGAACCAAAATTGAAAGCGAGAAAGAAAGGCAGAAACTTAGTAGAGGGGGCAAGTTGTGTGTTTGTTGTGTGTGTGTGTGTGTGTGTGCGTGTGTGTGTGTGTCTCCCATCGATACATCATTATCTGGAGGTGTAACTTTATCACTGCAGTAATGCTCTAATTAAGAGCTAACGATTTCCTTTAAACTCAGAGCAGCTGCAGCTTCACCGCACCAACAACTACACAGCGATACACAAACAACACAGGCCACTACACGTGTCCAGGAATTACTCTGAGACACTAAACACCAGAGACACAGGAGGACAGAGCCGAACCAGTCATGGTGC
Source organism: Plectropomus leopardus (assembly GCF_026936395.1). Lineage (NCBI taxonomy): Eukaryota > Metazoa > Chordata > Actinopteri > Perciformes > Serranidae > Plectropomus > Plectropomus leopardus. Next base: position 3,433,875 of record NC_142195.1, on the reverse strand, counting down.
TCTGAAGCCAATCGTTGCAGTCAGAGATGAACTGGTTCGGCTGCAGTCCCTCTAATTTCCACTAGCTGCTGTTCTAAGAAAACTCTGAATGCCTTGAAGTGAATGGGCAAACAAACAAAAAACTGTTTTCACATCACAAGTTTAGCTGCATCCCAATTCAATATACTTATATTACACAACGTGCTCTATTCAGGTAACTGTCATAGTGTACTGTTTTTGCAAAGCAATGTTCCTGCACTGTACTGTTTTGTGCTAACATCAATTGATATAATACATGCACTTTCATACTTAAATAAAACTTGCTTCTGGAATGTCACTAACGATTAACATCCCAAAAAAAAAGTAAAAAAAAAAAGTTCACTACTTTTCAGATTTAGCCTAATTCTAGATTCTGAAGGTTTGATGATGTTCTCATCAACAGAGCCAATCAGAGCTTTTGTGGACTTGGCTAAAGATGGTAACATAAACCATGTTGAGAACACACTCTAATGGGTTTGGGGCAGGGCTAGACAGCTCCAGGCTTTGATGTCAATATGACATAGTGGCCAAATTGTGGAATTACATCATTTGGTTGCATCCGTGATACTACTGGCCCCAAAAAGACTTTTTCCCATAGACTTATTGTGAAAGATATGTCTGTAAATCAGTGGAAAACATGTTTTTGAGCATTAAAACCAACACAAAATTAATTGTTTCAGCATTTCAAATTTGATCCAATCAAATCAAATAATAATAAAGTCTGGAGGAGCGACATGATTAAATAATTTTAACCCCATCCATGGTAGCTGAGCACTTAACCTTAAATTATACAGCTTGGCAGGAGGAAATATCTGCGCTTGCTCCCATCAATGTGGAAGATTTGGATAATGTCATACTTTGGAGTTTTTTTGCTTCATGCACCATTGTACAGCTTTCATAGTAATGAGCAGGGCTCTACCTCCAACTTTATATAGCTACATCTGTTCCAGAATCCCGGCTGAAAACTAAAGAGCAGTGGTGCAGTGAAGGGTATACACACAAATTCAGGGTATACCCACCTCTTTTTCTGATCGTTTACAGTATATCAATCTATCAGCCAAAAAACAAGATCACACTTTCTATGAAGACCATATCCATAATGCATTATGAAGGCATTCATAGTGAATTATTATGCATTCATGATGCTTTATGACTACACTCATAAACATGCATAATGCTTACTGATGCATTATCCTCAACTGTCATAAAACAAACAAAACCAATAAAGGTACATTTCAGAAAATGTCGGATTCTGCAGGGTTATTGTTTGTTTCCTGTTTACCTGTGGCCATATTTAGTCAGACACATGGTGATAATCTATTTCATAACACATATTACCTCTAATCCTTCTCATACATTTAATAATCTCCTCGGTTGCCAGTCGATACAACAGTTTTACCATACATGACAAAGTCAAAGCACCCCTCTTATCTAAAAGTTTTCTCAAAGTTAAAGGCAGGTAAAAAGAAAAAAAGCTCTTTTTTCCTCCAGAACAAACTCCCTTGTTACTATGGAAGACTACGGCTCTGCGACCAATTACTCAGCAGCCTTTGTTGTGTTTGGGGAATTCCCTGAGCATCCACTGATTGTTTGGATGTTTTTTTTTTCTGCAGAGCATCGAGTTTAACACTGATTACCTGGTCATCTGAGGAGAAGTGTTAACAAAAGCGTGTTTTCAGACGGATCTTTGTGATACCAACAACAACAGGCAGGATGGCGGGTTAATACGATTCTTCATCCTGCAGGAAACAGCTGAGAGCAGCTATTCGTATGGTAATTAGACACATCAACAACCAGCTGACCTCCGCCAGACACAACAAGTCTGCTGCCTGGATATACACCTGAGCCCAGCTTTTCAGTAGTAATCTGACTGAATTTTGGCTATCAGATTGGATCAAATCTTGAAAATGGCTTGTTTAAAAGAAGAAAAAGTATTTTCTAAAATTGGATTAGAGTGTAATCTGGTTTTGTTGTGTTGTTCAAAACTTTTATGTAGGATTAGGAAACATTTCATCCAAAAATCTGATTCATTGGGTGAATTTAACAATGAATTATACATAGTATTTTTACTTCTACTTCTTTTGCACTTGATTTCTTTAACCCTTAGAGTAATAAGGAAGATAAAGTAGACAGTAGGCTGCTTATTGAACCTTTCAAGAAGTATTTCACCAATACAAAATGGGCCTTCACATTAAACTAGGCTTTGTATGCAGCAGAAAGACACATATACTTTTGAAACTGGTGAAACGGACGAGAGAAAACACAGAAGTAGGACTGTGGCATTTGCTTTTGCTCAAGAGGTAGAAAACCTGCAACTACCAGAATGCATTGCACCATACCAGACCAATAAATGCTCCCACTGTAGGTGACATATTGTTATCTCATCCATTTGACACAATGGCAGCTGGTAGCAAATAAGCTTGTGTATCAGTTTAACAGTAAGTTACAATCTGTTTCTGAACACATTTGAGGAGAGAAACCAAAATCTTGGTTTTTATTTGACCAGTACTGCTTAGTTTATGGTGTGATGTCAGCCTCCTTTTGTAGCTGTGCATGATGCAATCTGCCGCCCAATTCTTCTTATCGCTTATCGCTATTACAGCTAAACAGGGCACTAAAATAGTTTCCAAAAACATTCTGGAAGAGATTTTAGGAAGAATAGTAACATAATGTAGGTTTACAGTCGATCGGCACTGCCTAGTTTTACTGTCTGGTCGGATTGCGGTCAGTTTCACCTTTTCAGACCAATAAATACACAGTAGAAAGCCATAAATGTGAAGAAGGTTATATACTCACACCTATCTTCCATTATAAATGGAGAAAAACAATTGCAAACCTTTTGAATTCAACCTTCTCTCCGTGACAGAAGAGTGATGAGGCTTAATTGAGTTAACTCGTCACAAAACACACTTTATTCAAACTCACCCAAACCCCAAGTCCACTGTTCCAAAAATCACCAGCTTCTGTTTGGTCAAATAAATCCTTAATTCACCAAGTTAGATGTAAAAAACATGCTGTTATTCCCCATGGTCGCTCTCTCTCTCTCTACCGGCTGGCCGCCTGCTGTTTACAGTTCTATGATTTATCCCTCAACCACTCGGTGTAAATGCTATCTAAACATTGGTTAGTTGGAAAGTAGATTACTGCAGTTCATTTACATGTTATATCCCCATCAAAAGCAGATTGAAAATCAGCAATGTATCCCTTTCAATACAGTAAAGTAATATTTTTTTTTACCATAAAATAATCTCACAAATCCTCACAAAAGTATCAAATAAAATGACTAATTCTTAACCTTATCACTTCATATTAATTATAGTGACACAGTCAAAAGTAGTTCCTCATGCTGTTTCTGTCTCATCAAATAAAAAAAAAATTCTGAAAAGTCTGCATCTGGATCAGGGTGACCCATTTCAGTGTTAGATGCAACACAGATTGATTAACTGATCCTGGGCAGCAAAATGTGATTTCCAAATCCAGATCATTCTAATCCAGATTAATTTTTTTGAACAATTAGGTCCCAGATAATCATCATTATTATTAATTAATACAATCCGATAAAACATAGCAATTTAAAAATAATTAGGAAATAATGTACTGTTGGGATCTCACTTCCTCTCCCTCCCTCTCTCTCACACACAGGCACACAGAAACACAGACACACACACACGGTATCAGTGATGCTGCCTCTCTATGGTTGCACCATAATAACTTCCACTCAGCATTCAAATGGAAATCAGCTCCATCGCTCAGTTCAATGAACATCTGCTCTGTGTGTGTGGGGGTGTGTGTGTGTGAGATGATAGAACCAAGTGAAGGACATTTACACCCACACACACACACACACACACAAACAGCTCCAGCTTGAGATACATACTCAGTCTCAGTTTAACTCTCATGGAGTGAACAGAAACTCGTTAGCAGCCTCTTTATATCTGCACTTAACCACCAATTATCTGTCATTAAGTGCATCCATGGAAACAAACCACACACACACACCTTATCATTCACTCTGTGGACATTGTGTCTGAAATAGTTAACGGGTTGTAAAGCCCTAATCATTCAGGAGTGAAGGGCTAACATTGCTCTTAATGGAGCTTCACAAGGCTGAACGCTGAGCCAAAACACAGCACAGTTGAGTACTGGTTGGCTGCTACAACACATTTTGCAATCATTTCAATTGCTGGCATTACATGTATGTGATGTGAGCGTACCATGCAATTAGCAATATAATATACAGTAATTTGGGCTTTACATATTTTCATTGCCGTTTATTTGCTTATGTGGTACTTAAAGGCGAACTCAACTGATTTAGTATTCAATTTCCATAAACTTGTGAAACTCATAAGAGACAGATTTGAAAAGGAAAGGTCAAAATTAAAACAGCAGAGACCGAGGCATTCCATTTTGTGTCTCCAATAAAGGCTGAACTCCAAAAACACTAGTCCCTACATATTCCATAATGCAATAAATAGCTTAATGCCACTTGCCCTCCCTGCCTGTTAAATACTCATGTCTCTCAAACTCTACTGTCCCAGTCTGAAATGCAGGCTTTCTGACAAAACTGTACAGCAGTCTCTTCAAGATTTTTTGGGCTGTTTTCGTGGTCGTTGTGGCCTGAAATGACTGATTTTACATCAAAAACAAATAATTTTTGCCGTTTTTTTTTTCTTTCATGAAAATAATTTAACAATTACAACATTTTATTTGTTTTAAAATTATAAGTACATGGGAGACACATTATGATATGCATTTTCAGAGCCAATACTGGTTTAACACACATATTATTAAAAAAATCTTTGCTGGTCCGAAGTTTTCTTTTTTATAAACATAAGAGCCAGTCAGGAAGTTTATGAAGGCAAAAGTGACATCCAAAAGGATGAAACAGGCTGACCTGATTGTAAACAGTGATCCAAGGGAAAACTAGGCTATACTACAGATGAGGCCGACACTGCAGTAGACTAAGCATCAGATGAAAAAGAGAGACACTTCACCCCACAGCTTCAGCATCAGGTGAAGGGAAGACCTGTGTACCTCTGACAGCTCAACAGTGTTTGTGACACTTTATAGTTTGTAAAGTTAAAAAAGCTCCAACAGTTACTCAGTACAATTATATGTTTCCAGTGTTCTTAAGTAGTCTGTTAAATTTCATTGTGCACTTGAAATGATAAGTGTCCTCACTATGAAAGATATAATTAAACGTTGGGTTACATTACCCATGTGACGCTAACAGTTATCCCTGTCACTGTGTGCAACAGGCACAACAGGATAAACAGAAATTGGTAAAAGGAGGGGCTAAATGGATCACTACGCTGCAGGCATTTCTACTGAAATTAGGTTTTTTACCTGTTTTAAATGGTCAAATTTCCAGGAAAGTTGCAGTTGTTTAACAATATTGCAAGGTTGTGCAGAATTCACAGGAAATGGCTGAATTTGTGTTAATTGGAACACAAAATCATGAAACCCTGGAGGGACTGGTATAGTGTCCAAGCCCAAGACTGCGATGACATCACAATGCTACATCAGAATTATTTCCTCACACTTTATAAAGCCCCTCCAGAGCCACAGAAGAGTAATAAATAGTAATAAATATGTTCACAGGTTAAATGGTACCACTCATAATCAATGAATGAACCTTTATGTTAAAATAAGTGGAATGCACCTTTAATATGATGTGCTAACATATTATGTCATTTTTTTTCCACATTAAGATAGTAAATTAATAATTAAGATGTATGCACTTTGAATGCTGAAACTGCCAATTCAATCCTACTTTTTTATGTATACTATACAAGTAACTCCAGCTTCCTCATAAATATAAATGTAAAAGACTTCTTTAATGTAATGCTGTAATGCAGTGTAGCTGATTGCCTAAATGGTTCGTTGTATATGAGTCATATCCACAAGCAATCAACGGCCTGGAAATTAGTCTTTTCATGCAGTGTCTACTGTACTGTATGGGTTTGTAAAATTAATTCATGAAGTTTTGTGCCACTGAGAGAACTCTATTTCTCCCCATCACGAATAAAAAAATGCCTTTGTTTTCCTACTAAAACTGACACTGAAAACAATTTTCCATTAAACTGAGTAAGTGCTGCATCATGTTCCAGCAGAGTCTGAGTGAAGAGATTCATTTCAGCACTAACAGAAAATTCCTCGTCGCAGGAATCAAACTTTTCACACTGAGAGCTACTGATCTTCCTCTCACTGCACTTTTCGCATCTATTTTTTGACAAAACTACTGAACAAGCAGAAAACAACTGAACGGTAAACAATGTGCAAATCAAGATCCAGAAGTATGCAGGGACAGATATGTGAAGGACTGATGGTGTTCCCAAGATAAATAAATCATCAGTATGTTGTTTGTTCTGTCTTATAGAGAGATAAAGTCCCTCCCCTTCCAGTGGACCACCATGGGACCCTATTTCTAAAAAAATATATATATGGTAATTAAGGCGAGAGGAAAATGATACTTTGAATTGTGCCATGAATTACAGTAAAGATTTTTGTCAGTTTAAAAGATAATTCAGAAGTCAAAATGGACATAGTTTGTTGTGAAACTGTTGAAGTATAAGACTGTGAAAACATGCAATTTGAAAGACTACACTGGTTGTGTCAGTGATGTCAAAGCTTTCTCTCATGCTTGGCATGTTCATGTGGCCACGTGTGGCCTTCAGTACATCAGTGTCAACAACAGTAAAACAAGAAAAAAACAATTAGTGCTAATATGAATTATTTTTGTTCAGAAAGTCAGCTGTAACTGCTACTGATCCATTTATTCATGTAGGGTAGTTGAGAATTATATGAAGGGTACAACAGCAGCTTGTTGTGCAGATATCCGTAATATTATGTTTATGACAATTCCAAAAGCACTCCAAAATACATAATACATAATATTTTTTATAATTTATAACTCTGTCAACAAGTCAGGTCTTCTCACCTTTTTTTTCCTTCAATCTCAAGTCAAGTCATGTCTCACAGCATACAGACGTGCTGAACTTGGTCAGAAGCTGTCATATAATGGCAATATCATATAATTAATGGCCTTGCAGCAGACAATGCAGACACCAGAGTATCCTGCAACTGCAGAAAAGTACCTTTTCTAAAGTTTCTCTGTTGTGGAACATAATGCAGAGATTGTTAAGTTCAGCTTTTCACAACAAAACAATTATGCTTCATGCATCAAATGCATCAAAACACCTGCCCTGACCACAACTCAGCAGAGTTTAGGGAGGAACTGAAAAACAAGACTTTTACGATTAGTCATTGTTAGACCTAAGATAGATATGTTTAGGTCTGTAAAAGTTCTCTCTTTAATCTCCGCTCTGATCCTCAGCTGACCCACACTGACAAACAAACACGTCAAATCTCATTTCTGAACAGAGTTAAGGTTCAAATGATTTTCCATCACAAAGACAGCAGATAGAAGAGTGATTGTGACTGCACTAAAGGTCAACACTCCAAGGAATGCCCAAAAACATTCCTGTTATATGCTAAAGTAGTGGACTGGCCTTTATTTACTTCCAACTACAGAGAACCAGGCCTTCATTTGATGGGATACTAAAGATATTCAAGACAAGCTTTTAAGTCAAATGCCCTGTTTTATAAAAGGATTTTATTGTATTTAGTATGAAGCCTGCTTTGTTTTTTGTTTTTTTGTCAAACTGCTCCTGCCTCAGTTTAATGCTGATACTGTTTGCTCCACTGTGTTTACCTCAGAGTTTCACACATTTCTACAACCCTAATTACCATCAGTACAACAGTCCTGTCATACTCCCCACCCTGCTGCGATGAGGTTCTCCTTTAAACACAGACACTGTTTTCACTGTCACTAATTAGGTCTATTAGCTTTTATTTTGTTGTTTTCTGGGGTGTTGTCGAGCTGTCGTCAATAAAACTTTCTGCCTGGCAACTCAGCAACAGCACCATCCCTGCTTCAGTAGATAGGCTTTTATTGTGAAACATCTAAGGGAAGATAATTGACAGAAGCTAAGGACTGATTTAAAAACACAAAGTAGAAGCCATTAGAAATAATTAGTTTTGTTAAAAAAAATCAACTAAAAATAGCAGAGTGGAGAGTACAACATGACTGTGTTGTTGTGCTGGCTGAATTGGTGCTGCAAAAAGTAACATTATTCTGATTCTACCAGACACTGTGCAGTTATAGTGTTGTATATTGCTGTAGCATCTAGGGTGATTTAATATGCCCGAAATGTCTTGTAACAGATGTCTGCAGTGTCGTGGTGACCATGGAGCAGGAGCTACAGTAATAGTGGGCGGCTGAGCGAGGCAGATGAGTGAGCGACAGTGACAAATGGAGTTCTGAGAAAAGAAGATGTGAACTGCATTAAATTGAGATTACAAAGAGTAAACAGCCGTTGGTAAATGATACTGATGCTGAAACTAAAGTGTGTTAAGATTGAGGACCAGTGCTAAACTCTGTGTGTGTGGGTGTGGGTGTATACTGTGAGTAAAGTAGTAAATACTGATGCAGGAGCTGATATATCTTTAGGTAATCCTTCCAGTTTGCTGTCTTTGCTGGCCATAGGGGAGATTTTGAACTAACCATAGCAGTCTTTTTCAAATGTCAAATGTGGTATGGGTATCACTAGAGGGTACATGAGATCTAAAAAAAAAAAATTAAAAAAAAGAGGTTAATTTAAAAAATATCAGTTATGCATGATTCTTTGAATAACTGTACTATATTAATTGGATAACAACTGGAAAATGTGAATGTGAATGTACATTTTGTAGTCAAAACTCCTATTTTCAATGCAATCGTTTTCTGCCCTTAACTGTCACGCCTGGATCACGCTGCCTGTGTGAGCAAAACCATCTCCGTTTCAAGATTAAAGTCCTCTGACATTTTCTCTGTCGACAGCATTCCCTCAGTTGTTGACACAAGTCTTATTTATTGTGAAATATTTGCAGGACTGTGTTTCTGACAGTACAGGAGCTTGCATGGCTTAATAAATGAGTGGAATATGTGCTTAGTAAATGTAGACATACGTAACATCAGCAAGCAGCTCTTCAGCGGTGTTGCAGCAACAACACAATCAGTGTGAACACCATAAGCGGTTGCTGTAATGCACTGCTCACACATTCACTGTGTTCCAGCCGTTAACACTCCCAAAACTGTTACAACAAACACAGTCTCATTTGCCTTTTGGCTCATCACAGTAAGCCATAGCCTGCCAGGACACCTAAAATTGTGGTAATTCACAAGTGGTAGGGGTGATTAACATCCTGCATCACACTGAGTTAAAGTTCACTAATACCCCTATAGATATAAAAAAAGATATTCACTTTTGAAACATGTAAACACCACTAAGCTCATACTCCCATGTGACTTTTATGTTGGCACAGATAAGCAGACAGTGGGCGTAGTTCAAGTCGTGGAGTAAAAAAAAATAATCTGTCGATCTGGTCAGAGCTGATCAACAGATGAAAAGAAGGGCAGCTGCTGCAGAGGCGAGTGAAAGCAAACTTTTTGCAATTAACAACTAAGTTTCGCTTTCACTTTGCCTGGCGTTCTGCTGCTCCATCTTTTACAGTATTCTTAAGGGTACAGAAAGCACTATGAACAGTTAATTCCTGCCATTTATTTTAAACCTGCTTTCCTTTGTTTGGGTTATTATTAGAGACTCTGTTATTTGTATTTACCACTTCCACCACTGTTACTGATATTTCTCTGCAGCCTGAATGTAGAAGTGAAGGACAACTGTGTTTTGGGAGTTTCTTCCTCTCAGCCACAGCTCACAGCAGGAGGACAGACTTCCAGCTGCTTGCAGTGGCAGCATTTTATCAGGCAGCGAGCGTCATCGTTGCAGGATGACACAGTGGATATGTATAACGTCTAATTAGCTCTGTGTGTCCCTCGCTGTCCGACAGCCCTGACCCAAATCCTGTCAGATCCTGTACACTTGTGTTCCTGCTGAGAGACGCAGCCGGGCTGAGACACCAGCGGCCGACCTCACCTGTCCATCCCAGCTGGAGCTGTCTGTCCGGACGAACAGGTGAAGTCGGAGAGAGGTAATCTCTGCAGACACACAGGCGAGAAGGAGGGACGCTGACAAATCTTTTCCATGAGCACATTTTTAAGACCTTACATCATCTGAAACAACCACTGATACTTCTTATCAGTTCTTTCTCATTACTATAAAATAGTCTTCAATATATGTTATTTTAAAAAATAATGAAACAACCCAGTAGCTCACCTGCTCGAGCATGTACAAAGGCTATGTCCTTGCTGCCGTGGCCGCAGGTTTGATTCCAAGCCACAGCCCTTTTGCTGCATGTCATCCTGTATCTCTACCCCATTGACACTGTAGCTGCCATATAAAATAAGGGTTGAAAAAACGCCAAAAAATATTCTTAAACAAAAGGAAGCACTGGAGAAGGACATAGGTTTTTATAATGGCTTTAAGGAAGGAGAATAAAACTTTTGAGGACTGTGCATATTTTGTATTTAGTTTACTGCCAATTATTTTTAAAGAAAACATGCCAAACCTGCAAGCCCACAGATTTTGGAAAGCATTTTTTTGTTTCTTAAATATTGCCCTTTTTTTTCTTAAATTTTTTTGGGCGATCTTTAAAAAAAATCTACAAAAATCAAATTATTTATCACAGCAAAAAAATGTGAAAACAGAAACTATTGTTGGATTTTCAGATTTCTTAATTTATTCACAAAGAGACGGTGTTATGACAAATTTGGCAAATTCAAGGACAAACAGGCAGAACTTACTGAGGCATGAGCAGAGAGACTTCTGGGTATTTTAGGTTCTGAATGAGAGCAGGCATGCCTTTAAGTATGATAGTAAAAGTAATGGTTTAAAATGTATTGCTTAATTATTTGTATTTTTTTGTGACATTATGGTCTGCGTTTTCAACATTACCTCATTTGCAGAGACTTGAACACATCATGTGTTATTATACAGGTTTGTAAAACAAAATTCCATGACTTTTCGATATCTGTCAAGGTATATTTAGTTTTCTAAAACTTTTTCAGTCCTGGTAACTACTATTTGCAAATTTCTATGACTTTTCCAGGTTTTTCATGACCGCACTTTAGAGAGGAAGAAACCAACACAGACTGAGAGAGAGCACTGCAAGGTCAAAGGTCAAACTAGCTGCTAAGTGTAGATACAAACTGCTGCCTTCAAGTTAAAGTGGAGAAGGAGATAAGGAAAGGAAACAGAAATCACTGCGCTGTAACATCAGTTATAGAACGACAGATTGTGTTTAAACTGTAGAATCATCAAAATAACCTTCAATTTGAAAATCACCTCCAACCAGCAGAGAACTATTTTACATAATATCAATTCCCAAACAAAAGAAGACACAGATGGCAGGATTAAGGACAGAAAACTAAAAATGAAAAAGAGGGCTATCTGACTGGCAAGAAGGAACAGGAATCTCCCAAGATTCCTCCCAAACATCCAAACAATCTGCAGCACCGAGAGAGAACAGATGGTAGAAACGAACAGATGTCTATAACTGATCACCTCGCACTTCTCCCTTTCATGAGACGTGTGTTCTTTCCGGGGATGAGCCCAGGAAGACGCTTCCTCACAAGGTCACATGTGGTGAGTGGTATTTGATGATGACTTTAAGCTCAAACGGAGCATGATGGGTAGTAAACAGCGAGCAGGCAGCTCCTGTCAGGGTCAGGTCGTGCTGAAAAAGTCACGTTAAGTCCCTTTTTCCCCTTCATGACTTGATTGAGTTCAAATCCTGGATTACAAAGCTTAAGAGACAAAGGACGGGTCAAGATGATTTGATTCGTCTGCGCGGCCGACTCAGCGGGCGCATTAAAAACCTGCGATCAGGCAAAAAGAAATGAGCAGCAGCAGCAGTGTGGTGGATGGACTGAGACAGATTAAACAGTCTGAACATACGTGACCAAAGAGCCGGCGACGCTTTAATCTCGAACATCTGGACAGTTCATAATGAGATACTGATTAACTGAGGGAGGTGCGGATAGAGTGCTGAGACAGAGAGAAACGTTCAGAGACAAAAGAGGATGAAGAAATGAAAACCAGTGTCATTTTTTTTTTTTTAATTGCCATAAAAGATCTTTAGCAGACTTACATCATGTCACCTGGATGTCAGGGGATTTATGGTGGAATACATCTGAGAACTCTTATCCAGAGAACTTTTATACAATTTACCTGTTTCAGTGGTATTAAGGCTTAAATTTATGGCGTTTGGTAACGCAACCATGGCATAGCAGCAGATTTACAGAGTATTGAGATAGCCTCAACTGTCACTATTTCAGTCAGTACATTCACATGATGTTAGAAAAAGTCAAATTAATGTGTTAGTCCTGCTAAATTTAGACTAAATTGAATTTCTTGAAATCTAACTAACACATCCAGATAATTCGAAGTCAAGCTATTCTGTCATGTAAACACCTAAGTTGAACTTAAATTGGACCCGGTGTTCTACGTGTGCTCCTCAGTGCCGCACTGGCCTCCCTCAGTGTTAACAGATAAGGACTGTTTGTTACTTATGGGGGGGGGGGGTTGCTGCAAACCATCATTTAAAAAAAGCAGGAAAATAAAGTTAGCACTTAGGAGGGACTTGTGTTTTTGTTTTTGGCTTAGGTATGGGAAATACAACTTAAAAAGTGAGGATTTTATTGTTGTTTTAAGTCAAAAGGCCACATCCCCCCCCCCCCCGATAAATAAAGTACAGTCCAGTAACACCAAAACAGAAGCGATGTACTGCTGAAGACGGGGCCGCTGCAAAACATTCTTTTGTCACCTAAAAAACTCAGTTCAAGTATACACTGCATCTTGTCACCTCTTTACTTTACACAACAGCTGATGGAGGCAGTGGTAGAGCAGCAGCTCTGCCATTCACCGTTAACTAAATGGTGTTGCTGCTGATTTGAAGTGTCTTTGATAAAAATTGGCAAAAATTTGAAGTTTTGTTAAATATTTGTCTTGCATTTTTTATTTTGAATTGTTGCTTTTTTTTATGGTTAACAGTGTAATGACAGAGGATATATATTTAGGGGACAAACGTGTATTAAGAAGGACTCTGTGGTTATATGTTATGCATTGTACCTCCTTGGCTACCAGGGCAGGCACTTGAAAGACAGCCCCTCATGTAACTCTAGCTTTTCATTCCAGACACCAGACTCCAGAGGGGTGTTGCATATTCACCTTGAGAAACCAAAGACTCATGCTCAGATTTTATTTGTAGACTTTAAGTATACAGGTGATGCTGCCTTGTATAATAGTGCTACAAGGAGCCAGTTTTTGACTACTTCCTAAACTGGTGTGAGAAGTCAAGCCTACTCCTAAAAACCTCTAAATCAAGGGGAACCTCCATTGATTTTAGAAGGCTGCAATCCTATAATCCTACTTCTCTCAAGGGGGTGGGGGGTGTGTGTGTGTGTGTGTGTGTGTGTGGGGATGGGGGGTGTTGCCGAATCTGTTACAGATTACAGGAACATTATCACTGTGCTCAACCATATGCTTAAATGAGACATATGGACTGACCTCATAAACTCTAACACACAACAAAGAATGTACTTTCTAAAGAAATCGCTGTCTTTCAATGCCTTCAACAAAATGCCCCAAGCATTATACTGTGCTTTTATTCAAAGTGATTTATCCTTCTGCATCATCTGCTGCTTTGGCAATGCTACTGAGGCACTGAAAAAGACTGCCTGAAAAACTGTAACAACAGCCAGAAAACTATTAGGAGTTACTTTACCAAGGATACAACGCATATACAGAGAGAAAATGATGAAGAAGGCAAAAAACACTGGGTGACCAGAGGCACCTCTTGCCTCCTCATTTAAACTATGCCTTTGACATTCTGCCATCCAGTCACTAGAAGAAAATGTTGTACTTGTATGTTTCTGCAAACCATGAATTTGTTGCATTCTTTTGTTTCAAATGTATCATATCAACGTCTCAAAAGTGTCTCAGTATATGAAACGACTTTGTCATTGTGAGGTGGAGTGGATGGTGTGTCATTTTGGCAAAACACCAAAACACCAAAACAACAAATCCAGCTGTGATGAGGCCATAAACTGTACGAATAATGGACGTGGCTATACCATGGTGTCAGTCATTGGTTTGTGGACTCATATTTTGAAAAGTTCACCATTTAGGCCGTCACTATGTAGTTTTTTTTGGAGCCAGAAGTGACTATATTTGGACAAGGGTTTGGACCTGTGGACAAGTGAGGGGTGGATCTGACTCACAAACTGTAGCGACGCCTAACAGACAGCCTGTCACTCAAGCGTCTTGTCCTTAAATATTCCTATTTTTCGGCCTTAATAAAACATAAACAGGTGAGTTTTAAAATTTACCCCTGTGCTGTTGTCATAAATGCTGAAATTACCTAAAGAGGCCAAAACCATTTTTGTACAAGGCTGTGGCCATTAGGGGAACTCAGAAAATAGATAAAGTCCGCACACTAGAAAATGCTCCCATGAATGTTTATTAGATTACCTCCACGTGGAGGAGTGCGGACTTAGCAAGTCATTTTGTTTCCAGTGGCTTTTTAGGCATGAAAAGCAGGAGATTTTACAGAGATGTCACTGCTTTCCTGCTAGGATAGTGCCCTATATAGCCAAAACATTATCTCTTTCTAACAAGTGGTGTTTGTGCTCAATTCTAACTACAGGTTAAGTGTCGCATTATTGAAACACAAAGTTTCAATATTTCTGTCAATGTGCAAATGTAGCCTATCCACGATTAGCCGAAACGTACAATGCCAACATTTTTTTTTTTGTTTGAGATTGGGTTGAATTATGCTGCAAGCCAGTTTCCCACTAGAGACAAATTAAAGAATCATTCCAGGGCGTGGATTTCAGATCATGAGTTCGAATGGATACACATACAACGTCAGTCATGCTTTATCTTGCCATGCACAGCAAATAAGATGAAAACCGATGTTCTTGAAGATGAACCTTACCTTATGTATATATTTGTTTACTTTTTTGGTAAATCTGCACCATTGACAGGCATGCAACATTAACTACCAAGACTTCCTGTCATCACAGGGTTACTGTTGGGACTATGGGCATTTTCTAAACGTATGAGCAAAGATCATAAGTTTAAAAAAAAAAGTTTTTTATATGTCAGAATACTGATTTTTTTTTTTTGTTTCAAGCAAATACTACTGCACAAATCTAGATGCTGTTACAATCAGAATCATATTTTTCAAGTTAGTTCTAGTATACATTTTCTCCTTCAGTATCATTTCTGCATCTCCTTTATCTCCTGAGTCATCGACTCCCTGTTCAATAACACCGACAAATTGAAAAGGAATGCGTCAGTGTTAAATCAAGGCCAAAGTGATATCAAACAGATCCAGCTGTGACTCAAGCTTCCCCCCCACAGGCAACAACACACATTTAATCTAATCAAATTAAAGGCCTATTTAAAAATCACTTTTGCCACCATCAACCTACTTACAGTGGAAACTGGAGTGAAAGAAGGGTGAGAGGAGAAAGAAGAACAAAGAAAGGATGCAGCAACTCTGAAAGCTAAAGTAAACTAACTTATGCTGTGGTCTGTTTACCCAAGAAGTCGAAGGTATCGGAGCCTGGAATGACATCAGAGCAGAATTGATCGCGTTACAGAAAATTAAGTAATTCCTAGCAATCCCAGTTCTAGCAAGGTTTGCTACTGTTAGCAATATCAGTTGATAACCAGACATTATGCTGCATTTTGTTCATAAACAACGTAGCAACATGAAGCTAGCTGACATTTTTATGTGGGGCCCATGTGGTTCATAAATGAGTAGGAAAATGGGCCCTTTATGAGCTTGTCCATAGGTTCCATATTGGCCCCATGTCAATTGCCCATTTGCCCAGTTCAAGTCAGAAATCCGACTTCAGGGGAACTCACAAATTCCAACTTGGCCCTGGGTGTTCTATTTCTACTTCTTCACCTGTTCATTGAAACGGTGGCTATGGTTACATGCACACCAATATTCTCCTTTTTCAGAATATGATAATACTCTGTTTAAATATTCCAAATCAAGCAGTTTTTAAAATTTAGCATTTTCCAATTAAGACGTGGGATATGGTGGCATTATTCAGGTTAAAGGAGCATTATTTGGACAAAAATATGTGCCTCATCTGGAGTTTTCTCTCAAGTTTGTGACACCGGGTCTCTTGCCTCTTTATGGTTGGCTTTGTGCTATGTCATGGATACTTTGGACACAAACCCACTTACCACCAGTTTCTAAGGTTGGCGTTGCATAGGAGAAACACACCTGCTTTAAAACTTTATGAAAAACTTAGCTATCAACAGGTTTTTGAATATACGCAAATATCACGGCACCGACCTTTACAACAAGGTGAAGGTAGGAAAGAGAGTCCAAGAAGTTCACCACCAGTAGGAAACTATGAAAAAGTCATGTTCTGATTTACATGACAAGCAACTTCAGCTGTTCCACTTTTTCATATGTTGACGTGATAAAATTTCCATTTAGGATTTGTTAATGTAAGTGTGTACAGCTGCATGTCAATGGGTGTGTTAGTGGAATATTCTTTTTAACTAAACATGCAAACAGCTTAGTAGGAGTACTGGCTTCTTCAGAATAAGGGCAAAAAGTGGACTGTTTTGTGCATGTAAACACATTTACTATCAATCAGATAGCATTGAAGTTGTTGGAAGAAGGGTTTAGACTGTTTCCTCACGCTTAGTCTTTGTGCTAAGCTAAGTTAAACACATCCTGGACCTCTCCTTTTAGTGATCTTACAAAGATGAATCTGATGAAAGTGAATTTAATTTGGTAGGATCATTATTGTGAGCTAACTTTTATTCTGTGTCCTACTTTAGATTAAAAACTTACAGTTTTAAGAGATATGTATCCCTCTGTTTCCTCAAACTCCCCATGATACTTCAAATTAAACTGAAGATATTTTTGTGTTAAAACAGCTTGCAGGACGTTTCATCCAATACAGAGCCAGAGAAAATCAACTCCAAAATTTCTGAAAGTGATGAGCAGTTTTGGCAGTTTCCTCACTCCGATTGGCTGAAGACGTTCCGGTCTTGGCTGGACTGGTGGACATATTGACAGACTTAAATCCTCCCTCTGTATTAGTGAAGGCTTCACTCTCTACAGGAGCTCCGTGACCCGGCCCGCTCTCTCTCTTTCATGTCTTTCAATCGGCGGCTCAGTGTTTTTTTGGGCGAGCAGCAGCAGGCCGGCCGGTGGCTCAGCGGGGGAGTTTGGCAGCTCGTTAAATGTTTTCTAAAACACCCACAGTAATTCACAGAGCCTGTAATTAATCAGGAGAGGAACCCCGCAGGCCACAACCACAAGTGTATGTGTGTTACTGTGTGTGTGTGTATCGTCTTTCCTAGAGAGGGACTGTGATTCTTCAGCGAAGTGAGACAGTCACCGCAGACCAACAGAGACTAAACTAATCAGTGTTTTACTGCTGTGAATTAGAGTGCGTGTGTTTGGTGTTTGAGTCGTGTGTGTCTGATCGACTGCTGTGAAACTGGAGCTGCATTGGCGAAGTTTCAATTAACACCAAACCAGTCCTACTTTAAATAAAAGCATGTAAAGGTTCACGTCAGGTTGCACTGCAGAATAGACTCGCTTCTGTTAGGTCACACTTTTGCAACAGTGTCAGTGTGTTTTCTGTAATTGGACTACACTTGCAAGTTAAAGGCTGATGTTATAAATGTACACACAACTGCCTGGTTAAAGTTAACCTGATGATGACATCAGCACCCTCCAGTTCAAACAATGCAGCTTTATATCTGGCACATATGAGTCAAAACATGTTTCCAGGATCTCAAGGTGCAGCCGGAGGGATGAAGGGGTTCTGTTTGGGGATCTCAGAATTGCATTTCATCTCTTTGCAGATGATGTGGTTCTGTTGGCTTTATCACACAGTGACATCCAGCATGCACTTGGAAGAAGCGTGTGAGGCGGTATGAATGAGAGTCATCACCTCCAAGTCTGAGGCCATGGTGATCTGCCGGAAAAGGGTGGATTGGCCCGTCTGGGTTGGGTGAGAGTTTCTGCCCCAAATGAAGGAGTTCAAGTGTCTCGGGTCTTGTTTATGAGTGAGGGTAAAATGGAGCATGAGATGGACAGGCGTTTTGATGCAGCATTAGCAGTAATGTGAGCATCGCACCAGACTATCATGGTGAAGAGGGAGCCGAGCCAGAAGGCAAAGCTTTTGATTTGCAAGTCCTTCTATGTTCTGACCGTCATCTATGGTCATGCTCTAACAACACCCCTGAAACAACATTTTAATGTCCTAATGAGTCTTGATACCCTTCATGACAACACTGCAATGCTCTAATGACACTTTATAACACTATTTTTATTTTAATTTCATTTATCTATTTTATTTATAAAGCCCCTTATTACAAATCACAATTTGCCTCAGAGGCAACGACACTGTAGCCCCTTGATTCCACTAGTAGCATGGCGAGAGCATGACGTTTGCTCTGTCCCCAACGCGGGCTCTATATGTGCTCGATGCTGGGCTCTATATCCCACAGGGAGTGTCTGTGAAGTGGAGCGTCTTGCCAGCTGATACTGTAGACCCTATGAGATTGTGCTTATTTTGAATTTTTTCCTTGTTTTTTTTGGTTTCCCTTGATTTTAGTGATTCTACCATGGCAATTTTTTTGGGCTGCAGCCTGCAGTCCAGCCAGGAACAAAGCAGATCAAAGAATTCTTGCCGTTTTTCAGTCAAAAAACATGCTCATCTTAATAATAGAAGAAAAAGATAGAAGATTTGTGGTTGTGATGTAGATAAAAAAAAAACAAAAACATATTGATCTTATTAATTGTTAGACAGATGAATAATTAATAATTTAATCATAAACAAAATAGATATTTAGGAGATTTTAACCATCTTTTTATTAAAAATACAGTGCTGTTGTTAATTATTATCAACTTTCTGTCTATTTCATGTCCAGTGGCTGGACATTAATTCTCTTCCAGGACAGAATAAAGACGCTGGAGGACGGAGGAGCAGATACTGTTTATGTAAGATTTTAGTTGAGTCAAACATGACCCCGAGTCTGTTCAAGGCGTTTTAATTTGAAAATTGATTGGATACAATACTGCTTGACTTCTTGTCTGGTGCAGTCTGCTCTGTGTGGCTTGGCGCGATTGCTGTCCATGTCCAGCAAAAATAAACTCGCCACATATTTCACACGGAGCAGAGCTGCAAGACGCTCCGAGGCGCTCGGTGGAATAACGAGCATTGACTAGAATGTCCACAGTCGCTCTGGAAGCCATGCCGGGGCTGTAACGTGCCGCTGATGGACACCGTAGAATTTATTTATAATACCCTAACTACACTGTTTAACCCCTGTAACACTGTAATACCCTAATGAAACTGTTTAACCCTTGTTTCAACAATGTTATACCCAAACAACACTGTTTAAGCCTTTTTACTATGCTGCAATGCCCTGCACTTCAGTGCCCAAAGAAACAGTAAAACACATGTAACAAAACTGTAATGCCCTATCAACACTATCTTGCCCTTGTATCAACACTGCAAGGGCCCAACGGCACCATATAACCCTAAAGAGACTTTTTACAACACTGTGATACCCAAATGATTAACCCTTATAATGACACTGCAAAGCCCTAACGACACCAAATAACCCTTGTAACATCTCTAAAATATCGTAACGACACTTGATAAACTTTGTAACACCCCTGTAATGCCCTTAAGACACAGCATAACCATTACACTATAACACTGTAATACAACACAGTACAATGCTGATAAAAACACTTAATACCCCAACATGTCCTTAACAATATAATGCTGTAAGAATATTGTATAACCATCATAACATTATAATACCCTAGTAACGTTGGCCTATGTAAATAAATCAGTGTTGTATGGAGTCAACCCTTTGACACTTTGGTTACAGGACAACCTGTAGGACTTTTTCCCCTCTGCATCCAGTGCTACCAGCAGCAGCTAGCACTGACAGCAGCACATTGAGTATGACTGATAGCTGCAGTGCTGGCTATGTTTCTCAGGGCTTTCATTAAGCTGCTAACAGAAAGCGGCTAATGAGCCAGGCTGCACTCATTATTATGGGAAACAACACACACATTCGTTATCCTAATCATCTAATCATGGTCACTGCCCTGTGGAGTCAGAACACACACATCTCCATACATCACCACACTGCGGATATTCATCAGCATCTAACTGCCTCCGAGTGGAAAAACTAAGTGTAATGGGGCATATTAGCACAACATATTTCTTCTTTATTAGTCTAATGTAAATGCGAGGCAGAGACTGGGGAAGAAGTGAGCTCGTCATGTGTCCAGCAACGGCAAACTTTTCCATCAAATTCTTTTTTTTTTTTCTATTTTATCTGCAGGGTTTTTATGGCTTTAATGCTGAAAGATCAAACAGTCTTGAACTCTTTTTGCATGTACTCAGTGGACTTTTGGCCTATGTGCATGCAAAATGAGGAACGCTTTTGAGGATATAAATAGTCGGAATTGATTCCGAAATTCAAAAGTAATGAGCAGAAATACATAAGTATATGTTCTAATAAAATGTGCAATATTTACAGCATATGTAGCGATAAAACAGACATGACAAAAACATCCAGGTTAACCTTTTCAAATCTAAAAAAAACTGGTTTGATTTCTTTAAAAAAAAAAAGGCAATGAGCAATGAAAGAAGACATTAACCCCCGAATGAGCAAGAAATTAGTAAAAAGTAAAAGAAAATAATCCGAAAATGATTTTCTTTTCTTTTTTGCTTTTTTAAACAAAGAAGTTAAAATCATGTCAAACAAGACTTGGATATGAGTGTAAAAATTTAAATAATTCTGTAACATCATTTGAAATCTGTAATTACGATAGTTATATAGTTTTTTTATATAGTTTATATAGTTTTTCCCTACCTTTTTTTTCTTTTTTCTCTGGACATTTTTCTTTAAAAAAAAAAAAAAAAAAAGATTTTCTAAATCTAATAACATTTCTCACCAAATTGCTTATTCCCTTTTCCCACATGTTTTTTGAAGAAATCGCACCAATTTGCTCCGGGTTCAAAGGTTAAAATATTTCTTGCAGCACAAGAAAAGAGATGTTGCTCCAGGTTTCAGAGGGTTAAATGAGGTCTATCGTTGCCAAAGGGAGGTTTAAATCTGTTTAAATCTGGTTTTTTTTTAAATATTTTGCAAGTTTTGAATTTACAAATGAAAACAGTATTTGTGTTTAAAAAAGAAGCTGAGAGCAGCAGAATAGTGTGTATGACACGAGTTGTACTGAAACTTTGAAGTTTTCCTGTGAGTGTGTGTGTGTCTATGTTTTGTTATCCGATACAAAAGTCCAAAAATATGTGTGCAAGTGTGGCATGTAAGTAAACTGTTCACCTTATCAAATATATTTAATTTGCAGATGAGTCAGGGGGAGATAAAAGGCAGACAGATGGAGGGATGAATACATAAATCCAGAGTGTATTCAGATAGCTGCGGGCTCGTTGTGATAAGAAAAACCTCAGTTTAAATCCTCGTCTGCTTCTGCTCTGAAATGTATTATCGAAGACCATTTCATGTGGAGGAATGACGGAAAAACAGATTAAAATACATAAAGTGTAGAAAACCTATAAAGCACCAGCCCCCATAAGTTTATCATAAGTTATTCTGAAGGGTCATGCTGATCAGCTTTTAATTTGGTTTTTTTTTAATTGGTTCCCTCTTTTTCTCTTTTCTTTCCCTCCTACATTTTTGTCTTTGTTCCTTTGTCCTTCCAGCCATTTCGTCCCTTTCTTTTCTCTATCTGTTGGCACATGGGGATGATTTGCACCACCTACTCTTTACTGGCAGTGGATTTTAGGAAAAAAAAATGGTGTGTTAGAAGCTGCTGGAGGCGGGCCAAGACAGCATACTGACTCTAGATAGAGTCTGAGTTCAATGGGAGGTAAAATATTGAATGTCTAAGGTCTCGAGAATTTGTCCGCCCGGCTCAGCAGGGCCTGAAAATGGGACAAGCTGGGAGGACATGTTGTAAGGGTGGACTTACAGAAAAACACATGCACACATTGTGTTTAATGTAAACTTGCTCATGGGCGCGACGTGATCCTTGTCAACTCATCAGAATAATCTGCTGTCCTTTTTTCTCTTCGTCAAAATGGGTCAACTCTCCAAAGGAAGCAGTTTGTTATCAATCACTCAGCAGATCACCACATCCTGTCTGCCGCTCAGTGTGTTTTACTGGTGTCAAATGTGTTACTCTATGACACACTGGTGTTAATTTAATTGCTGAAAACTATGGCAAAAATTATTTATCAACAAAATAAGACTATGTAAAGCTAAAATAGGTCTTTATTTCATTTTTGTTGACGAGATGGGATGAGTGGAAAGTGTCAGCAGCAGACTATCAGACAATTTAAGCATAATACACCAATAATAAAGAATAATATTTTGATGTCAGCGAGCCAGTGCTCTATAACTTACCCATTTTATGTTGAATTGGACAAAGTTGGGCACAACCATCCCTCAACTTGGCCTATAGGAGACCTAGCAAATACTCATGTGATGTTTTATTAATATTCTGAATATCTTTTTGTTCAATTGTTTTTGTTCTTGTTGTTGCTACCCCTTTCCTGTTTTCTAACCCACTGAGGATGATCTTTAATTAAAACCCCAATAAGACTGTGATCATAAAAAAGGACGGTATTGTAGAGAGATGGGTGTAGATTATTCCGCATTTATATCTTATTTAAGTCTTCCCTTTTGAGATTTATTGTAAAATGTTAGATTTGAGAAACAGAATATAAATATACTTTATATATATATATTTCAAATGAAATCTATTAATCCCTTTTTAAAAATTCAACAAAGTGAAATGCATCACTTTATTTATTCAGTAAATCCTATTATTTAGTAAGTAAGGAGAGGATCCCAAAGAAAAAGTAAAATTAAAGCACTGACCCTAACCGTTACCCCTGATCCCTCACCCCTTTTAGATATAGAGTCCCATAGGGTACCTATTAAATCAAATTATGGCTTCTAAGTAGCCTCACTGTGCCTGGGTTGGAAACTGAATGTGACAGGAAATGAGTAATAAGTTGATCTGCATCTACTTTTAGTAATGTGTGATGGGATTTGTAGCATTTGTTGTATGGTTTTGTTAATTGGTTAAATGCTTTGTTTTTATGTGTATTTATGTGACACAGTTGATGTGTTGATGTGATCCTCGGGGCAAGATAGATTTCTGAAAAAATTCTGATAATAAAGCATAGTCAAATCAAATCACTCCAGAATCTTTCTTTCTTTTCTTCTTTCTTTCCTCCTTTCTTTCTTACTTTCTGTCTTTCTTTCTCTAATTTCACTTATTTATTTGTTTATTTATCATTATCCAATTTATTTACTTGCTCATGTGCTTATTTATTCATTCATTCATTTATTTTTCATATCCATTTTTTGTACTTTTTATTTATTTATTTATTTATTTATTTATTTATCATATCTTATTTATTTATGTAATATTGTTGTTGACTTATTGTATTTTATGTTTCTGGCTGCTTCTCCACACTAATACTTTTTATACACTCCCTAAGTGTGACTCAGGTTGCAGTATTTGTCATAAACATCTTATTAGTTAAAGAAGCTCCATAAGATCTTGTGATCATACTGTATGAGCGCTAACATGTTTCCCCTGCACTAATTTAACACGACTACAGCGATCGAACATCAGATCCCAGAAGTGACCCCCGGAAGACACAGACCCCTCCTGTTTATTGTAAACACCATGTGATGTTTGCAGGCAGCGACTGTTGAGAGCAGAGTGTAAACAGAATATGAATGTGATGTGAACACAGGGACAGACTCAGAGGGGACGCCGAGACAAAGACATGAAAGGAGATGAGAGGCCCAGCTGGAAGGAGACTGAAAATACCCGAAGGTTAATTTGCAGATTTTCTCCTGAGAGTTGAATAAACAACAGCTGCTTCTGTTTGATTTCAACTCTCCGCTTGCAGAAAAAAAAACCCCAAAAAACAAAACGTCTTCTGATTCATTAAAGGTAAATAAATAGATGCAAACAAATCAGATGTAGTTAAGTCATGATTTAGTGATGTCGAAATCCTATATATCACTCTGGGAGCAACATCTACCAAGTCCCAGAAGCAGATTGTTTCATATTGTGCATAGATCATAAATAACTAGCAAGATAATAAATAGCTCTGTATATAACTTAACAGTCCTTCCTGAAACACGAGACAGTAGAATCGAGTCCATTCATCAATTTAAAAGACCTGAACAGATGTTTACTCAGATTGTCCGCTCAACAAATCCCTTTCTATCTGCTGTAGTCTCATTTTGTCATCGTTAGATTTGCCATTAAATTGGCATTATGAGGACAAATGACCATGCAACTTAGACAACTGAATACACTTAAGAGAAAGTTACTCTCCAAGAAAAGTTTGGAGGTGCCAACGCAGAAGACTTCTGCAAAAGAAATCCTGGGATAGCCAGACCAAAAAGCATGTGCAAATCAATCTAAGGGGTCTTATCAATTGCCTTAGACCAAAATGCTTCTTGAAACAACTGGATGGACCAACAACCAATCTAGAACTCATTGAGTGGTCAATCAAAATAAAATGAATCAACAACAATTTAATCGAAAATCTTTTTTCAGTCAATTTTACGCAAAAATGTCAAACATTTGCTGGTTCCAGCTTTCTGAATGTGAGAATTTGTGGCTTTTCTTTCTCATCTATGATAGTAATTGAAGAGTCTTTTTGTTTTGGAGTGTTGTTTGGACAGAAGAAGCAAACTGAAGATGTCAATACTGCAGAATTTTGAACATTTTATAAACTAAACAGCCCATTCTCATTCCAGACTTATAAAATACTGCCACTTTGACAGGACTTTTGGCATAAGATTGCAATGCCAAAAGTCAACTTTTGTGTCCTCATGAAATACAGCAGAATAGCGGCAGGCGAAAATGTGTCTGAACCAGAGACTGTATATAAAGATGGACGACGTGCCAGCTCCCCCAAAGTGAGGTTATTCAATCTGGATCGCTCTCTGGTGTCTTACTGCAGTTTAGGTCATAAAGCCCGCCCCTCCATGTTAGTGATTGGACACTGGCCAAACTAAAAACTCAAAGTAGTACACGCCAAATAAATTTTTCCAAAAGATGGTTTCTGTCACTGAAGGTAGTTCTCATCACCCTGATGTTTGTTCAAGTGTTTGTTTTTATGATTAGTTTGGTATTAATGAGCAATCAAATTATATAAAAAGGGAGTTTTCCTGCCATGATTGACAGCCAATCCATGCACTCACATTCAATGGGGCTGCTCACGATTGGTCTTACTGGTGTTTTGGCAGGAACTCCCCAACCGAGTCCACAAACCAATTTAAAGGTGGCTACGTCCAAGTCTATGATTTGCAGTGCAAGGGTCCACGAAACATCATCAACACACTATAATAATATCGAGCGTTATAAAACTCTGCCTTACAAGCCTGTAAACTCATCAGTCTACTTAAACTAAACTTCCTGGGTGATATTTCATGTCTCACTGGTATCTGAATCCAGACGACACCACACGTCGTTTTAGAACAGGTCTGTTTTCAGTCATAATGCCTCGTCTAGCTGAGCTAACATGGCTTCCTGCTGAACACACCTGAATACACGAGCAGCATCGCTGTGAATCCAGCAGCAGCTGGGGAGCAGTCAGACAATAAATACAAACATATCATATTTATGAAAACCTCCTGAAGCATGCAGGCGGCTAGGATTTTATATTTCATGACTGCATTTGATTCTGGATGTGATTCTGGATGAGAGTGTCTGCAGACAGGATGGCTTCTGTCAGCGGAGGGATACAGCCTTTTTTTTATAATCCATTTTATTTATTTTTATTGTTTTGTGGATGTCAGGCTGCTAACAGTTTCCCGTCAGGATTCTTTTTTATGTTTTATATCCTCCCTCGGGAGCTTTGAGAAGTGACATCGCTACATTCTTTCATTTTCCTCACAAAACTGATTGCTGAAGGTGTGTGTGTGTTCTTGCACTTCTATTCGTGAGAGGACCAGAGCAAGTTTGGAGAGTGAGGACATTTAGTGAAATTCCTCTTCAAAGGTTAAGATGACTTCAGGGTTGATGTTTTATGATGTCAACCATGTAATTGCAAAGTTCCTGTTTTGAGTCTATCTTGGGACCTCTGTTGCATGACCTTCTCCTCGTCTCTCTCTCCCATCAGTTCCTGATTTTTTTTTTACTGTAACCATCAAAATAAAGGTGAAAATGACCAAATGTGTGTGTGTGTGTGTGTGTGTGTGTGTGTGTGTGTGTGTGTGTGTGTGTTGACTCACCTAGTACACTCAGCTCCGTGTGTGCGGTGATGTTGTGGTTCTTGTTGGAGGCTGTACAGCTGTAACTGCCAGAGTCGTCGTCAGTGACACTCCTGATGATCAGATTACTGCCCACCAGCAGAGAGTACTTCTTATTCCTACAGAGGAAGGAACAGTGAAGCAGTTTTCTTTCAGCATTTTTTACATAAAAATATGTTTGTTTTAAGTTAGCTTCATGTTTACTAGATAAACCATCATGTCAATGTCAACAAATCCAGTTAAAAGACCAAAACCAACAACATGTTTGTCAGTCTCTCAGTACTTTCAGACTCCCCTACTGTGTCTAAGCCCATTGGTTCCTCCTGAAGACGTAAATCTTAAAAAAGACACATACATACTGTAGATTCATGTTTAAAAAAGGCTCAGTAGTTTCCCAGAACAGCTGCTCTCTTTGATTTTTAGGAAACTTAACTCAAACAAAAAACAAAAAAAAAATCATTTGTTGGGGACTATTTTAAGCAGAGGATTAATCCACATTTGGTTCTCCTATGAGTTTTTTTGGCAACAGGATGCTGTGTATGTGATTGAGTCAAAATAAACTAGTGTGTGGGTTCATGGTATAAAGGTGAGTTATGGGGCCATAATAGAAAGGCTAGGCCCTCGTACATGGGAACGGCCACGTATGAGGGATTTCTGGGAAGTGATAGTCAAACACATAGCCATAGCATCATGTGACCTAGAAAAGCCATCAGTTTCATACTACCTCATGCGAGTGTAAAACCTGTTTTTGTCATAAATGGGAGTTTTTTCAAAATTGAGGCATATTTTACATTCGCAATTTCACGTTGTGTAATTCGAGTTTTATTGAAAACCTGGAGACCTGCGTACTGTTGGTTATCACATGGGTTACACGTATTAGACATTTTGTGTAATAGGAACAGACAGTTGAACAGACCAGCTCTGGATGAGTTCCTCTCCTCTCCTCCACTGGATGCTCGGTGTTGGGTATCCAGAAGCGGAACATTCCAGCACTGCATCAGTTCCCAGCAGAACCGTTGCTCTGGATGGACGCTGGAGGAACTGGAGGTTCCTGCTCACCCCAGGCTCTGAGAGAGAGAGAGACAGAGAGAAGGAAGTTAGACACTAAAACATGGTCCATACCCAAATATTGCCGTCCTATGTATTTGTCGAACAGGCCACCGGAAAACAAAATGAAAAAACTTTCTGTTAATTTGACAGTCAGTTTCCATGTATTTTTCATCTAAGTTAGTCCGGTGAGGATAATTAATGTGGTTGCTGTCCATGGCACTGACAGACCAGCAGGTGCTGAAAACAGAGATGCATCAATCAGCACACTGCAAAAACACGAGAAAACAGCGGTGGTACTAATTGTATGGATAAATACCACAAACACAAGGACAACAACCATTTTACTATTGCATCTGTATGAGGCCAGTCAACCAGTCCTTTAAAAAGAGTTTTCATGAAAGTAGCGCGCAACACAAAGAACAGCTGAGGCTGATGGGAATTCCATTAACGCTGAAGGCATTTGATTATACACAAAAGCATTACACACATTTTGACCACATAATGGTGCTCGATGATAAGTCTATAGTTCATCAGAGTTATTGGGATTTATTCTGTGGGGTCTATGAGTCTCCAACAAATTTAATGGCAATCCATTCAATAGTCAAATGAACAAAATATGTCGTTTGTCCATACCCCTGACAGTGTCACATTTTAGCATTTTCTGAGCAACTGGTTTGATTTCTACAAAAACATGAGGAAAATGATGAGCAAGTTAACGAGAAAAGGCCAAAATATTGGAAAGAAATGAGTAAAAAGGTTACAAGAAAATTAGCAAAAAATTAATAAAGAAAGAAAAAAGAAATGAAAAAGAAAATGACATGAAGAAATTCTAACAAAATGAACACGATCTTACATACATATTTATTAGAATTTATAAATATAGTTTTCTGCACATTTCTCCCTTTTTTTCTTGATAATATGCAATTTTCTTGTCACCTTTTACTTTTTTCTTTTTTTTGCATTTGTTGGGCATGACTTGACAGTTACTCATTGCCTTTTCCTCATATTTTCAAAAGAAATCAAACCAATTTTCTCAAGTCCCAGAGGTCTGAATGCATGTGAGAGGTATCTGAACACAGCTGGTGTCGATCCAGGGACTAAAGAGTTAATGACAGGTTGACATCACTATTCAAAAGTAAAACTGTTTTCTGACTTTACACATCCATGATTAGGTTTGGTTAAGTTTAGGTATTGACCAGTCACGGTTAAAAGAAACCAAAGTTGCATGCTGGTCGGAAAAGGGAAATGAACAGTGGTGTCCAGTGATAACCCTTTAAAACCTGGATCAGCATGCTGCACCGAGACACCTTTTACAATCACTGAAACCTTTGAAAGGTCAGCAAATTGGTTTGATTTCCTTAAAAAATAAGGCACGGAGAGCAATCAGCAATTTGGCATAAAAGGTCACGAAAATTGCTAAAAGAACTGTGAAAGGAAATGAGAAAATGACCACAATATTAGCTTTAAAATAGAGGGAAAGACTCATTAAAAAAATAAAGTAACTGGGAAAACTACAATTATAGTTATTACAATATATATATATATATATATTTAAAATTAAATTACAGTAAAAATATACAAATACTAATAATATTTTTTATTTTATTACTATTTCAGCACATTTCCAGTTTTTGTTCTTTTACTTTTCTTTTTCTTGGTGCTAATTTCAGGTAATTTTCTTGAAGATTTATACTAGTATCTTGCTAAATTGTTGGTGATTTCTTGTTAAGTTACTCACTTTGTTTCAAAGGTTAAAAGTCCATTGTTTTGTTAACTCATGCCGATGTGGACTCGGCTGCTCCATAACAACATAACTCTACTTTCTCCGTTGTAACTGATGGGGAACAGTAATAATTGCTATGTCTGCTACATGGCTCTGTCTCTTGAACATAAACATATCTTGTTTTGGGGCGTTTGTGTAAAAGACTGATGCTGTGTAGTTTCTTCTGGGAGGACAGTCTCCTATAGAGCCACACAACTAATGCAGAATGTCCAGACCCTCATTACTGCAAGTGTAGAGGAAGCCATGCAGTGAAAACATGAGGAGGAAGCCTCCCAGTGTTCTCAGAGGTACATGGTGAATATATGGCCAAGAAATCAGATGAATGTTAAGTTCAAGCCAGATATGGCAATACTCCTCTGACCATAAAGCAGTTGATGTTTCTGTTGGGATCTGCGGCTCTTTTCTTTTCCCCCTTGTCCTCCAGTGTTTCCCCTCCCTTCTTGTCGGATGTTAGTCCCCAGTTTGTTCCCCCTGTCTGTGTGTCTTAGGCTGGGCATGGCTGACCTACATTCTGCTCAAGCTGAGCTCCTCACTCACCTGCAGCTCATCACACACCCACTAGTCATCCAATCTGATTGCAACCTGATATAAACCCGGCTCTCCTCACAAGTCTTCGCATGTTCGTTGTTTTTGCCTTATATTTTGGAAACCCGCTGAACCTGTTTTTTTTCTTTGTGTCTCAACATCTGCAAAACCCATCAAACCTGTCCAGCCTCGTCCAGCATCACATTTTGTCTCTCTGTTAAACCTCTACTCTGCCATTCTTTCCCTACTCAAACTCTCTGGACTCCCACACTCTGAGGCTAAGATCCTGTTGCTACCCATTGTTATTTTCTCCATTTGAGCATTAAACTGTGTAAATCACCACCCGCGCCCCGTGTCTGCATTGTGGGTCCTGAGAACTGCTAGATTATAACAGTCTGAATCCCAAAACTACATCAGAATTGACTTCTTAAAAATAGGCTGAGCCTTTTTTCCTTTTTTTTTTTTTTTTAAAGTTGACCTTTATTTAACCAGGACAGGCCCCACTGAGATTAAAAATCTCTTGTTTTATGTCGTCAGATTTTCTATCAGATCTCATCTAGAAAAACTGAGGCCTGAGGACACATTCACACGCACACATATACACACACACACACACACATACACACACACCGTGGGTCAAGTTGTGTTTTGCCCTCAGGTTGGCCTGAGGGCTGGTGGGTTCTTAAAGAACGACAAGACGATTACCTTTAGGAGACAGGAAGTTACATCAACATGCCCCACGGCACTGACACACACACACACGCACACACACCTTCAACCTGAAAAAGACTGATAATCTCGTATTCATCCTAAATCATAATGAACATTAGTAATTTCACCTCATGTCTGCAGCCTGAAATGAATGTAACTGAGCTGAGAGTAATTTAAGAAAATAAAAGCATTAATTTATGTTAAAAAAACATTGTATGTATTGATAAGTTTTGAAATTAGTTATTTTATATTGCTTAACATTATTTCATTTCTATGATTTATTTTATTTATTTAAGTTTCTGTATTTCATATTGTGCTTTATTCTTTTTAAATATGCATGATTTTGTAATTTATTTTGTAATTCACAGTGAGGATCATTTGCATCATCTGTTTATATTTAAGGGTTTACATTTTTTTGTATTTTTAGTAATCGATGTATTTTATAAATTATGTTATAATAAATTTAAAATGCAACAACTACTAAATTCCAGCTATCAAAATTAAATGGATTTCATGAGACCATAATGTATTCAGTGAGTGCTTCCTGCAGTGGAGCCAGATCTGTCTGATTCACATTCAGCATCACACACTAACACGCACACGCATGCACGCACCCACACACACACACACACACACACACACACACACACACACACACACACAATAAATAAGATGTAAAGCTGTTCGACCTCTGGATTCAGGGACAAAAAAACAAAAGAAACAGTAACAGGAAACAAGATAATCAGCAGAAATGTGAACAGTGAACACAGTGCAACAAAAAAGAAGAAGCTGGAGAAGCGTCCACACAGCAGATTTTTTTTTTTTTTGCGGTTGGTCACAGAGAAGAGTAAAGAGCGAGGGATCACAGAGATAATCACTGAACGACAGCGTGACTCCTTTAATGTTTTCACGGACACGCCACCAAAAGAGGCTGTCAGCAAATCAGATGACACACGAGACGCCGCCTGCATCACAATGAAGAGGAGGAGCCGGGACACACTCTCTGATACCAACACACACACACACACACACAATATACACACCGATGCAGAAAATGCACAAAATACCTGCATTCATTTGTGTCATAATTTCATTCACTTTTTGTGTGATTGTAGCACTTTGCACCTCTAAAAAGTTGAAAAAAAAAGGTCATTATTCCCTCGTATGTATCTTATCTTTCCTGTCTTCAGGGTAAATTACCATTTTAAAGTTTTTTTGTAAGCTCCTCAATACGGCTATAATAACCTATAGCTATAGTTAATGCTGTAGTCCATGTTATGGCCAATAGTTTGAGTTATTTCGCTTTATAAGAAATTATGTTTGTTGGGGTTTTTTTGGTCAGTTTGGTCCGGTGAATAGCTCTAAATATCTGCTGCTTTTGCAGTGCTTTTGGCATAAGATCACAACATGAAAAGCCACCTTTGGCGTCAACATGATACACTACTGGATGTCCGCTGAGAACGCTGCTGGACAGAACCGTTCATGGTGCTATTATGCGCCAGTGCACAGCCAGACAATACTTGCCACGGCAGCATGATAGTTGTTGAGAATATAGCCGGACGGAACCTGTTGTGTCTGCATAATACACAACATCAGGTTGAAATGCTGCTGGTAGCCTAATATAGAGAGCACAAAGGTCCCTATAGGGCAAGAGGAGGGCTGAATGATGGATCCGACTTTCATGCAGGAGTCCGGTGTTCGCCCACCGTCTGAATGTGATGTTTTTTTTCTCCATTTTACCATGTGCCCTTCTTGCATAATCTTAACCATCCTTGCCAGCATGTGAATTTGTTTACGTCCCAGCATTGGATGCAATGTGCTTTTGTTGGCTAAACAATACCACGTGCAGCATAATGTTACCGTGTGCTTGTGTTGACGTCACGGAAGCGGCATCCCGCAACGTTAATAGCGGACGCAGGAGGATACCTTCTACCAACAACTGCTATTCTCTTTACACCAGCCTGAACAAAGCCTCATAACACTGTCCAAAATGCTGCTGCTCGACTCAAAACCATAAATGGTCAGGCCCCACAATACATAAGTGATCTCTAATTTCCCTATACTATAAGCCAAGCTCTTAGATCCATCTCTCTTTTCTAAGTGTTCCTCGGACGCATTTCAAGGCCCATAAAGATTGCCCCTTCCAGTTGGCAGCCCCCAAGCTTTGGAATAGTCTCCCAGCTAGTTTGAGGTCACTGATACTGTGGGGATTTTTAAAAAGCCTTCCTGTTCAGACAGGCATTTGTGTACCATGTGGTGTTTGAATCCTGTATTTTGCTCTCACTTTATATTTTATCTGGGTTTTATTTTGTGAGGCTGTGAGACTCCTCAACGCATCCTCCATACTCTAAACAGCAGTTTTGTTTTCCTGTGTTACATAAGGAGAATCCAACTTAGATAGGATGTACTATCCTGTGTTTTATAGCAAATTTAGCAAGATAGCAAGTCTATAACCTTGTTACTGGGAACATTCAGATAAAGTGACTTATAAGACTGTTGTTTTTCCATGAACAGCGTTTCCTTGCTGAACTGAAGTAGAATGATTGTGACAGTTTTTATAAAAATTTGGATTGACATTTTTCTTCATCTCTTGCATGAGAAGTGAAAAGGGCACTATGGATATTAGAAACCATCTTAGCAACCAACTAGAATTACAGCTGTATGCTGTAACAGTCAATTTGGGCTTGCAGTTTACATAAATGAATGCTTCACACACACCTTCACCCAGGCAGCACAGAAAATCTGGACAATCAATACAGTTCAAGATGGACACTCAAGATTAGTGTCACCTGTTCAAATTTCTAATTTGTTCCTTCCTGACTCCAAATGGATGTTTATGCCAAATCTAAAGCAACTCCCTCAAGCTGTTCTTGAGATGTGCTCACAAGAATGGGATGGACAGAGGGACGAAAACAACACAAAAGCATAAGGCCTGTTTCAGCACATTACGGAAGCCCTAAGCGGACGTGGTTTTTCTTTTTTACAAGCCGTTTTCTCGATATAACGAGATATTATCTCGTTATCTCGAGAAAACGGAGTTTGTTTTCCTGAGATATTATCTCGTTATCTCGAGAAAACAAACTTTGTTTTCCCGAGATATTAAGTCGTTATCTCGAGAAAACGAGATAACGACTTTTTGTTAAACTTTATTGAATGAACGTCAGAAGAAGAAGTGGCGGGTGGATGATGTGACAGCAGGTGCCGTGTGGTGTTCAGCGCGGACAAATGCGTGCAGGTTCTCGCCCCTGCACGTACCAAAAAGCACCGGAGCAACAGTATAATAATCTAGTTATGATTACTGATGAATTTGGGTGATGTGTTCCTGTAATAATCATCTTACCTTGCGCAATGGTCCGCGCTGAACACCGCACGACACCTGCTGTCACATCATCCACCCGCCACTTCTTCTTCTGACGTTCATTCAATAAAGTTAAAAAAAAAAAAAAAAAAAAAAGTTCGTTTTCTCGAGATAACGACTTAATATCTCGGGAAAACAAAGTTCGTTTTCTCGAGATAACGAGATAATATCTCAGGAAAACAAACTCCGTTTTCTCGATAATATCTCGTTATATCGAGAAAACGGCTTGTAAAAAAAAAAACACGTCCGCTTAGGGCTTCCGTAGCACATATATGAGCATGTCAACATTGTTTTCAGATGGACTTAAAAGTATGGTGAAACCTGTAACAACGTAACTTGTTGATTTTACACTTTGCCTTTGAACTGAGTATAGAAACAACAAATAACATGTTAATGCTGGTTGGTGGATTTTGTTCATTTTGGACATTAGTTTTATATTTAGAGTACAGACATGAAAGCTGTTAAAGGGCTTGAGTGTATGAAGGGGCTGCAGAGTATAAGTTGTCTGCACACGGTTCTCAAGATGTAGGTGGCTGAGCCGATGGCTGACAGCTAACAGTGCTAATAATTATGTGCAGCACTAAAAAACAGAAACAATGCTGACAGAGCTAATGTTTTAGGCACAATACTTCTGCGATGACGTCTTAATATCAGCAGTAATCACCAAATGAGTACAGTTCAAAGCAGCACTGAGCTAGCACACGGGACACACACATGCACTAATATGCTAGTGTGGCTGGACCAGCTCACCACAACAAACCCAGAGAAGCTCACACACAGAGGGAAGTGTTACTTCATTCCCTGCTCAGGACGCCACCATTCTTTACATAGTGGTTTGCTGCTATATTATATATATATATATATATATATTAACACCTGGAACAACAGTTTTCTTGTGCTGCATTCAGACATCTTTCACTAGCATTTAATACCTCTGAAACCTGAGAAAATTGGTCTTTTCTTTCAAAAACACAAAAAATAATTTGCATATTGATAAAAAAAATGCAAACTGCAGTAAAAGGTTACAAGGAAACAATCTGAGACATTTATTTTTTTAAGCATTTTCTTGAGCTTGTTTTATTTAATTGTTTTTTTATGCATACATGCATGCATGCTTATTTTCAGGTAATTTTATTAAAATATTTTTTTCCAATTTTTGGGCTATTTCTTGTAAAGTTGCTCATCACCCTCACACTTTTTTTTTCTTTTTTTCGGTTTTCTTTGGTTGTTTTCTTCGGTTCAAACGACTCAAAATGTCACAAATAAAACCCTGAAGGCCGCACTCTGTACATTTAGTTTTCAAAGACATTTTCAGCAGTTGTTCATCTTTTCTACTGATGATTCAACCAGTATGGAATTTTATATAAACCTCTAAACCTTGAAGCACTCCAACAGGCAGAAATGAGCCAATAAAAAACTCTTCAGTAAACCTTGTATGAAACTGGCCCACACAGTCTATACACAAAACGTGGTTACATTTCTCTCCACCTGACAGCTGATCCATACACTTGCTGTTACTCTACGAGTAAACTGGAGCTTTACGTCTCATCTCTTTACTCACTAATCTGACTGGTTCATCCAGACTAACTCCAAACTACAGCAACCAGAAAGTAGGACAGTGATGCATTATCTGGAGATGGCACACGGGAATCAGATGGTGCCATTTGATAATTTCTGACCTTTGACCCCTGAGCCCCTCTGATGGTTCCATCTGATGAAAACTTTACAAAGTCACAGTTAATAAAATATTTATAGAGTCGGAATCATTAAAAGTTAATCCATCTGATCCATTAAAACTTCATACAGATCAAAGTCAAAGAGGCAAAGCTGGAAACACAGGACACTCTCTGACTTATACATTTAAGATGTTTGAAAGATCCTCTGAAGACTGAAAAAGAAGCTAAACTACAATTTTTAAAGTTCTCTATTCTTCTCCTGTTCTTACCCTGAGCCAGACAGATGTCAATTATAAAGATACGTCCAACAAATCTATAGCCTTGCTCAAGGGCAGAGAATTAAAGTAGTGGTGGGACATGTCCTGACCAATATCCAGCAACTACTGAATTGTGCCTAGCAATATACCTACATTTTACATAAACAGTGACCTCAAGTTATGGTTATTGCTCGATTAGGCCATTTGATGTTGAACAGTGACAACATGGCTAGCTTTTGAGCATTGTACATTTTGTATGGACTGTATGATTTACTTGGTAACTTTCATTTTTTGCTTTCTTCCCTTCTTTTTTTCTTATTTTCCCCCCCTCTTTTCCACAAATTTATGCCGTTCAACTTCTTGTTTAAAGCCCAGCATGGGGACTATGGAGCATACGCAGAACATCTAGGCCAGTTTTGGTCCGGTTGAGGCGTGTACATGAAAGAGTATATCGACCCCTAACTGCGTTATCTAGGTCTGTTAGTCTGGCTTTGAGAAATTTGACTTACTAACAATTTTTAGAAGAATTTGGCAGTGTCACAGCGTTGCCCCATGCCTTTTGATTAATAGGTTACACACAGCTTTAACACAAAGGTGAGCCACACTTTTGCGTTGTACTATGCCAACATCATTGTTGCATCACTTTGCCAGTTTTAAGTATCATTGATAGCCACTAGCAAAGCATTAGCTTTAGCTTCAACATAAGCAGGAGAGTCAACATGGTAATCTAGTGTTAGCTAACAGTTCCTCTCAGCATGCTCTGCTATGCATGTCAACAGTTACCAAATCATCATTATAAGAGTAAACCATCAAGAAACACACAGATTAACTCTCAAAGTCCTTAATGAACGATTCAGTGTTACCAGCTGTTTGTGTGGTTTCATCCCTGTGGTGTCACCTGCATGCAAAGGTTCCTGGTCCTGCTGCCTAAGCAGAGGTGGGAGAGTCCAAAGGCTTTTGTTGGGCAGGGGAACCCAGAATGTACCAAATGTAAGCAACACAAAGGGGTGCTTTTTGTTGGGATGATGGGAACGCTCTTTTAAGGGCCCTCAGTCGTGATATTCTGTGTCAGGATAGATGTGATGCGCTGATGTGCGCAGAAATGTTTTTGTATGTAAAGACTACATATATTGGTTGATCAATTTCAATTAACTGTGGCTTGTCCTGTATGAAAACCCAAATGATTTTTTGTTTCTTTGTTTTTTCTTTTGACATAAGTTTACTCTTCATAGTTTGAACAGTTTTGTTTTTCTTCTGTTTTTTGTATGTACATATTTTCATCATTTTTTCCAACAATTCACATTGCACATTGCTGGTGACAATACATTTCCATCACATAGCTTTTATTTTGAAGTGCCACATCTGTTATTCTTGCAATATGTTTTATTTCTTTGTGTTTGAAGCTGACATGTTTTAATACATTTTGTGAAAAACAATGTGATATGTGCTAATTTATAATGTGTGGACCTTAAAAATGAGAAGGAGGAATCTGAAGCCCATGAACAAACCTGTTGGGAACTACTGTACTGAGTAATAAAGCAATAGAGCAGTAGTATATTGTTATTTTTATTCTGTCTAAATTATTGCATTAGGTATTTATTCTGTTTTTTGGGGGGAACACATGCTGCATGTGAGTTTGTTTTGCTTTCTACATAAGATGTTTTTCTGTCACAACAGACAATTACGTTTTCTGATTATTATTTTTTTTTATTCTGATTCCAACTGCTACAACCATGGGAATTATCATACACGCTAACAGAAATTAGCATTGTGATTGCAATATTATCTTGACTAATGATCAGTTTTATGTGCTTAAAATAAAATGAATGGCCTATCTTCCTTAGTGGATGCATTTAATATATACTGCATTATTTAATATTTTTTACTGTGACTTATTTTATATTCATTGTATTTTGACTTTTACAGTATTTAATTGCCAGGTGAGTTTTTAGGTAATCAATAAGACTTGTTTGTCCCATTGAGCTTTTCTCCTAAACTTTGCCTTTCAGCTGTCCCAAGCCTGAAGTATTGGCAGCTGTGTGTGAGCGGAGTTTGTAATGCAAAGTACATGTGATTATCCTTGTGAAGGTCGGTGCTTCGGCTCCAGGGAGCCCCTGCTGGGATGGAGCTCAGGAACACTTCATGAGCTCGAGTCAAAGTAGTGTTTAACCAGAGAGAGGGAGCTAACCTGAGCTGTTATCTGAGTGATGAAGTGGACAGGGTATGGACTCGTATAATTGGACGGCGTGGAGTGTATGAAACATCGGCGGCTGACAGACTCCCTGCAGACTGATGAGAAGCCGCTTCCTCTCAGACACATTATTAAAATCACATCTTACACTCCGTATATTCATTACATCACATTTCATTTTAAAATGAGACATCTAGCACTGGGAGGAAATGAACAAAAATTACTACCTGACAAAATGATGACTGCAGGAAAAGTAGAAGCCGCCATTAAGTAAAAGTGCTGCTGCAGTACTTCACCGTAACAAGACTGGCAATCTAAATCAGCTTTTGGAGGTTGATAACACAAATAATATTTCAAAATTCTCAAGAAATGACTCGAAAACTACATCGACACCACTATATGAGACTAAAACTCTCCACTGAAACCAGATAAATTAAACAATTTTACGCTCCGTAGCTCCTGAGGATAGCCAGACTCTTAATTAATTGATTGGACGTGTGAGGTGGTCAAGTGAGTATTTAGATCTTTTACATGACGTAAGATTAGCCTCACCTTTGTCACACAGTAAAAATACTCTGATAAAAGTTAAAGTCCTGCACTGAAAAAATTACTACCCAGCCAATATTTGTGTGTGTGGGGCCCATGTGGGTATTATTATTATTTCTGTTTATTTGATGTGGACATCGCAATACAAGATGTGTTGTGTGAGTGTTTTAGCACATGTGCTAATTCGCAACAATTGTCCACAGGAGGCTAAAAACTGGTCCCTATATAGGACTGACTACAGGTTCCACAATGGCCCCATTCCAATTACCTACATTGGTGGGTT
The DNA here is from genome assembly GCF_026936395.1 of Plectropomus leopardus. NCBI lineage: Eukaryota > Metazoa > Chordata > Actinopteri > Perciformes > Serranidae > Plectropomus > Plectropomus leopardus. Next base: position 3,395,147 of record NC_142195.1, on the reverse strand, counting down.
ACTCGGAAGCCCCAAGATGCCCATTTTGAGCAAATACACTGGGTACCCAAGGGGCTCTAGCATAATCCATGTTGGTCTCTTTTAGGTAAACCTAGCCATGTGGACAATTGGCAGGGAACGCGTGGACAATCCTGTAAATATATATATATATATATATATATATATATATATATATATATATATATATATATATATATATATATAAGGGGCCCACATACAAATGTTGGCTGGGATTAAGTAAAAGTAAAATCAGTATAATGGGGAAATACTTTTGAAGTATTAAACGTAAAAGTACTGAATGTAAAAAATGTCCCCTGCACCTTAAATTTGCACTCAAGTTATTAACATTCCACCGCTGGCCTAAAGGATCAGTAAATCAAGCTGCCATGTGTTACACTGTTGGATCAGTTACCTGGGAGCACTCGAAGCTCTGCGTCCGTCCCCGTCCTAGTGCTGCCAGGGTTGTCGGCCAGACAGCGGTATGTGGCTGAATCTGGTGGCTGGACACGGCTGACCTGCAACGAGCCAGATGGTAGCACTGCTAGGCGAGAGTCGGTGTCATAGGTCAGTGGCAGGTCCTCCCGGTTCTTCTGCCAGCGGATGACTGGCGTTGGGTCGCCTGAGACCTCACAACGCAGCAGGGCAGTGTCACCGAGGTACGAAGAGACAGACTCAGTGGGGACAACCACCTTAAGCGGACCTGGAGGAAGGACAGAAGTAACATTAGTAATATGAGTAATATTTGGTAGGTTTTACTTTAATGTTTAATGTGATGGACAGAATCACATTTAACTTTACCTTTGACTACCAAATTCTAATCAGTTCATCCTTGACTTGAAGTGGACATTTGTGCAAAATTTGAGGAAATTTACTCAAGGTCATTCCGTCATATAATTTCAAGAGAATGCAATGGAAGGGGTCACTGTTACCTTGACCTTTGACTCCTAAATTCTAATCACCTCACTGTTGAATCAAAGTGGACGTTTGTGTCAAATCTGAGGAAATACCCTCAGGGTGTTCTTGAGATATTGTGTTCAAGAGAATGCAACAGACGGGGTTACAATTACCTTGACCTTTGACTAACAAAGTTCCAGTGTGTTCATACTTGACTCAAAGGGGATGTTTGTGCCAAATTTGAAGAAATTATCTCAGGGTGTTCTTAGGATATTGTTTTCACAAGAATGTGACAGACAGGATCATTATAAATTGACCACCAAATTCTAATCAGTTCATCCTTGACTTGAATTGGACATTTCTGCCAAATTTGAGGAAATTCCCTCAAGGTTGACATATTATTTCAAGAGAATGCAATGGACGCAGTCACAGTTACCTTGACCTTTAACTCCTAAATTCTAAACAGTTTACTGTTGACTCAAAGTGGACGTTTGTGCCTAATTTGAGTTCAGTGTTCTCAAGGCATTCTTAAGGTATCACATTTAAAAGAATAAGATGGATGGACACACAGACAAAAGATAATCCCTCCAGTATTGGCTGTTGCCATTGTAATTCACTCAGTGTAAATATACATATTTTATGGATTGTTTCTTGGACTTCTTGTCTAACGCTTCCTGTTCTCTGTGCTGAGTCATTTTTCATTTTCACTGTGTTGGCTGTAACAGGGGAAAACAAAGGGAAAGTGTACAAAATAAACACGAAGCAGATGCTCAGTGGATCCACAGCAAGAACAGGAAGTTCAATCGTACAAGTAGTGCAGACCAAGCAATCTGATTGGTCCACAAGACATTTGGAATGTGCTCAAATATGCATGCAGCACACCTTCCTCATCACTGAAAATGTTACTCTGTCATGAGTCATGAGTTGGTTATACCAACTCAGTTTGTTGACTGTTTCCAGCAACAATTTTCTCAGACAAAACAGATCTGAATACTATCGAGGTGGTAAAAAACACAAGTTTTGTTTTGTCTGTGTTCAGAACAAGCTGCAATTCACATAGTTGTTTTTGTACTCTGTCAAATGCACGCTGAAGATACTCGAACGCTTTTGCAGGAGTAGGTGCAAAACAATAAATGACAATATCGTCAGCATAGAAATGGAAAGATGAGTTTGGAATACTCTCGCGGAGACAGTTTTTATACAATATAAAGTAAATAATAATTGGCCAAGGACTGAATCTTGTGGAACCCCTTTAAAGACCTACAGCACTCCTGAGGTAACACCCTCAAGCTGAATTGCCTGGGTTTTGTCAGTCAGGTAGTTGGCAAACCACCCAACTGCATTTGTGGAAAAAACAGTAGCTTTAAGCTGTCCAAGTAAAGCGTTGTGGTCCACAGTATCAAGGAACTTAGACATATCAATAAAAAGAGAAAGACAACACTGTTTTTTGTCAAAAGCCTCGAGTTATGTCATTTAACACATTCACTGCAGCAGTAATCGTACTATGTTGATTATGGAAACCAGACTGCAATATCAACAGTACAGAATTGGTTGCAAGGTATTCTTTTACTTGGCTACAGACCAAAGATTCAAGCACCTTTGCCAGGATAGAGAGTTTAGAGATTGGTCTGTAACAAAGAAACAAAGGCAGTTTTCCAGTCCTTGAGGATAGTATTTGTTGACAAAGTGAGATTAAAATTGTTACGCAGAGGGTTCCGCTGCCAATTTTAAAAACAGAGGCTCTAAATTATCCGTGCCAGTGGGTATTTTATGATTCAGTTCTTTGAGATCCCTGATGACCTCTGTATTGGAGAAGGGGGAGAAATTAAAAACCTGATCAATGCCAGCAACACTGTTGAAGATTTGGGAAACTCTAGGGGTATTTACAGAGTTAAACAACAAGAAACAAGAAACAGACGAAAAAACGTTAAAAAACAGACGAAATAATAAGATAATTGAAATGGTTTAACATTTCAGTCTTGTCAGTTACCCTGAGACCGTCTATAAGAATACTAGGTGGAAAGTTAATGGAGTTACAGCAAGCAAACAACAAATTAATGGTCTTCCAAAATTTCTTTGGATGTTTAGACTTTCTGAAGTCATAGACAGATTTTTGATTTTCTGAGGAGAGAGGTAAATTTATTCCTCAGTTGTGTGAAATGAAGTAAGTCAGCTTCCATGCATGACTTGTGTGCCCATGCTGAATCATGTTCATGCAGCTGACCAAATGAAAATTAACAGACAACTCCCGAGCCCGGCGTAGTCGCCGGAGACTACAATGTGTTGCACTTTATGTAAAGTGTCCTAACTGCGACCGTAGGTCGGATCGTCTTACTTTCTTCGGCGGTGTTTAGCTCCCGGCTGTGCCTTTCACGGAGATCTCGCCGATGCATCGTAGCTCTTTTAGAAGCCTCTCTTTTCTGCACTAGAAATCGGGTGTTTTTACGGGACGTTGTTCAATAAATCCGTGATGATAGATCCGATATTGAGTGTCTTCCGTCCATATTTTAATCATATTTCTGTGATAAAAGTATATTAGCATCGATGCTACACGCCATATTGGTTTCCCATAGTTCCTTTGGAGCGGTCAGAGGTTTGTTTTGGTCTTGTCGTCCAATTGGAAGACTGACCAACTCTTTGTATCCGCTTTCACTGCCTCACATCATCTGAAGCAAACTGCACTGTGATTGGCCTAATCCTGCTGTATCTATCGCTCTGTGTTATTGGCAGCGCCTCCTGCATCAGAATAAATGCTGGTAGCCCCAAAATAATAATAATAATAATAATAATATATTATTATTATTATTATTATTATTATTATTATTATTATTATTATTATTATTATTATTATTATTGTTATTATTATTATTATTATTATATTATTATTATTATTATTATTGTTATTATTGTTATTGGTATTATTATTATTATTATTATTATTGTTATTGTTGTTGTTGTTGTTGTTGTTGTTGTTGTTGTTGTTGTTATTATGAGACAAGGGTAAATCAGGAGACAGTGTAAAAAGCAGCAGGGCCTCATATGGATGTTAACCCTGTGTTGACTAAAGGCAGAGCAGGCAGGAGAATCAGGGCCCTCTCTGAGGGGTCAGGAGTGTGATGTGGCCCTCTGCAGCATCACAGAGAGGAGCTGCTTTGCAGAATGTAACAGATAATGGGATACACAAACAACTGCAAAACAAAAAATGATGGGACTTTTTTTGGAAAAGTTTTTCCATTTTTTTAAACTATAATAGTTTTAATGTTTATATTTTTCACTTTCTGATTCCCAACACTTAGGAGAAAGGTTTTCTACAGCAAAAAAGCTTGTACATAATACTTTTGGGTGATTTATCACTCAAGATCTGTACAATGTGACATCACTGCAGCCTAAATATTTTGTTAGCCCAGGTTGTCCCAAAAAATATGTAAATAACTTCATTGTGCCTTGAGAGGTTTTAAGTGCATTATTACACAAAAAGTCCAGAGGAACCAAAACTAGGTAAAAACAGCTTAGGGGTTAACACAAAGATTCAGTATAAACCACCATTTTCTGAACAGACACATTATAAACACTGACAACAAAGTGACATTTCCATTTTGGAAAATAAAACAGCAAACTTTACTGCAAACTAAAAACCACTAATTCTAGCACAAGGCATGATGGGAAATATAGGCTAAGTGATTGGAACTGCCATGAAAATGTTATTTTTGAAAGGCTTCTACACCATCAAGAAGCAGAATGAAGCAGAATATTTCGTTAGATAACAACATGTTGTGAATTTGGGTAATAATCTTTCTGTTTTCCATTAATTTTGACTTTTGGACTTTACCTTGCTCTTGAGTTATTGGAAATGTTTGGCATCCTTCATCAGCTGTGCAGTGACACACAGCTACTAGCTTAAAAATACAGGTAAAGTTTTGCATATGTAGTAGTTAAATCTGTACATAGAAAAATGATATATTAGTTGTAACAAGACTGAGCAAGCTGAGCATTTCTGTGTTTATATCTGGTGCATTTATTTAGTTTGGGAAACCCCACGATCTAGAAAATGTGCCTGCAGGTCTAGGTTTCATTAAATATAGGATTCTACTGATGTAACTGATTGTTTTCCAGTTATAAGTCAGACTGCACGTTTTTCAACAGAAACGAAGATAACAGTCGCAAAAAGCTTTGTATTTTTAAAGTTAATTGCCCCAAAATATGAATACATTTTGGTTATACATTTTTTATTTTGTATAGTTGTTATTTTGGTAGTAGTTTTATGATGGCAATATTACACAAAGGGTGTGCTTTAACGTCATGTGATGCTTACAGATGCTTACAGACCACATCACTGTCGTGCTCACATGACGTTAAAGCACATCGTCTCGTGTAATATTGCTTAATTTAACACAACTAAACTACACTCAAACCAGAGCAGTTTAGAACTGAACTGTACTAAACCAAACTGGTGTTTTCTACAACTACTTGTATCATTACTACTGTACTGCTGCTGTCACAACAATCAGTGCTTAACAAGCGAGTTATACACCTACAGAAACTACTTTCAGTTAGTATACCAATAGTATTTCTGAGCCAGAATCAAAAGACACATTAACAGCAGGGATGAGGAAGAAGAGGTGAGCTGACAGCAAAGGTTTTTCAGGTCGACAAGAGGAGAATTCTTTAGACAAAAATGGAGCAGGAGTGAAGTGAGGCACAGCGGGTGGAGTTGTGAGTTCGACTCTGAGCAGCAGGAGGACAGATGAAAGTCAGACAGAAAGACGGAGAGACAGGGACAGTGTGGACAGGCAGTGTCCAGCCCGCTGTGTTTAGGACACACGCCGCTTCCTGTCTGAACAGATTCACTTCAACAAGCAGCAGCCTGTAGCCACATAAACACATGACCCCACTGATGCCAGCCTCACTCTGTGTATTCTATCAGTTGAGCTGATGCACCGTTGTATTTTAATTCCAACATGGCTGCCAGGGCCTCTGGGCAGATTAACTCGACTCTGCAGGAATGTCAGGAATTCAATAAAGAGTAGCTTATTTTCTTCTGTGTGATAATGTTCTGTGATTGTATAGCTGAGTTTAAACTGGCTTACATGATTAAATATGAATATTTACATGGAATATGTGAAATATTCTTATTCTTGCCTTTTGAACCTCATGACAGTATTTACAGGGTCCTGTGAAATCAATTCTATTTTTTTTTCCAGATCCTGTTGTACTTCTTCCCAAATTCTGTGTTTTCTATTCTAATTTGTCTGAATTCCATTTTTTTTTTCATCTGAAAAGTGACTAATTGTGTGGTGGAGGAATACATTTTCAACAATTCAATAAGGACATATTCAAAATTTAATGAATATCAATGAATTTATTGTAAAACAACTTTGCACTATTTTTTCCACTATTTTCAATAATTTAATTATTTCCCTTTGTTTTTACTTATTGAGATTTCTGTCACAAAAACATGTTCTATACCCCCTGTGAATTTAATCCAATAATATATTTTTACATCTTATTTTGAAAAGTAGACATAATCATATGTTTCCTTTGCCATTTCAAAGCATTTCAGTGTCAGGTCAGAAAAGGCTAACAGGTGCAAGGTGCACCCAAACTTAAGCTGCAGCTGCGGACCACAGAGCTGTGAGTGACAGCTGGCTGGGTGCAGAATCAATAAGACGCAAAAACTCGTAACTCTTGACTCTTAACGCCTTGATTCCACCAGCAGGATGTCAACGGCATTACATCTGCACCACTGTTGTGCTCCATCCTCAACACGACTCTATATCTGACAAGGACCGTCCAGGAGTGCTTTAGAAGTGGGGATTGTGTTTATATTGTCATTTTCCCCTGATTCTGTGGTAATTTTTCCTTGATTTTTGTGATTCTACCATGCCTGAGCTTTATATACATATATAAATGTTTTCCTTTTTTGTCTGTTTAAATGACATTTATTGATGTTTTACCCACTTTGTTTTGTTATAGCCTGCAGTCAAACCATGACCTAAGTACTTCAAAGAAATTTTTGTCATTTTTCAGTCAAAAAACATCTTGATAATCATACAAATCAGTATAAAAAAAGAGTTGTGGCTCTGTTTTAGTTAAAAACATATTCATCTTAATAACAGATGAATTTTATATGAACAAAATAGATATGTAGGAGATTTTAACTGTATTTTTGTTTTAAAAAAAAAATCTACTTTCTGTCCATTTCATGTACAGTGGCAGGAGCATTATCTGGAACATGTGCAATTGGCTCCGGAGGCTGTGCTGTGGCTGTGACGCAGGGTTGACTGACTCTGTGGAATTTACACAAGACAATTGATGTTCGCCATTAGTCCTTGTATATGGTGTCACTTCTCCACCAAAGAGCACATCATCAGTAGAGTCAAAACTGTAATTCTGTGCAGTGAAGACGACAAGACTCCAGGAAGTCACCTCTCCCGGCAGGTGGCATGACATTTTTCCAGCATGTTGATTATGATTACATCAATTTATTAACATCCAGAGGGTAAACTAGTTTGGTCACCCAAGTATAGTCACAAACAGAGGAGGCTGGTCCACAGAGGCAGGAAAAAGGTTACTCCATCTCTATTATAATAATGGAGTATTAACCCTTAGGGCCCACTTTAATATTATACACACTCATATTGCTCCGTGCACAATATGCACTTTTCCAAATCAAGCTTTAAAGAATGTTCTACATTGATATTATTTTGTACTTTTATTTAAGTTTTACATTTTTTTTCATAAATATAAAGTATAAAATTAATTTTCAGAATTTTAACCATTTAAATGACAGGCTTTTGTCATGATACCACTATGACGTTAGACAATTTATTTATATATTCATTTTAAAATAAACTACATGCAAAGTAGATTATAATTTATTTTACCATAGCCTGGGATATGTCAATGATTTACAGCAACACTGATTGTGACAGTGCATGCGTTGTCCTCATATGCCAAATATGGTAAAAAATTACATGTTATGAGGTGGAAAAAAAGAAAAAAAATAGCCCTGAATAACACCTAGATACAACACAATGCATGTTTTTATGCTTTGATGGCTGCAGGATCAAAAATTGAATTATCAAAAAATGAAGAATGAAAATGTAAAATGTGCCAAAAGGTTCCTAAGAGTCAAAATGTAAATGGTTGAAATAAACCATTACCAAATGTCATCACATTTATAAAATATTTATCTCTCGTCTTTAAAAAAATCCCACTATCGGGCCTAGCCTGTCCGGGTTGGACCCCAGGGGGAACTAGGGTGGCGTGCTGCTGCCCAGCGTGCTGCAGCATGCCGCTCACCCAGCAGCTGGATCACAGTGTGAGTGCTGGACTCACGCAGGGCTGCACGACATGTTAATAATTAAACCAGAGGCTGTTGTGTAAAATCACCACTGTACTGGGTGCTGCTGTGTCACCCATCGTCACACTGACAGGCTTATAGTGACACGTTACACACACAAGGTTCATTTCCATCCACAACCAACAGTGATTGTTTTTAAGTAATCCTGCAGGCAGCGTTGATATAAGTATTCCGATCTTTTAGGCTGCTCTAGTAAAAGTAACAACAATAATCTGTTACAAGCAAAAGTCCTGCTCTCAAAGTCTTAACTATTGGCATCAAAATATGCTCAAAGTACCAAAAGTAAAAGTACTCATTATGCAGAAAAGCCAATTTTAGAATAATGTGTATTATATTACTGGGGTATGATTAGTGATAATGCTGAATTCAGTAAAGGTGGAGCTAATTTCATTCATTTTATAAACTGCTGGGCAATAATATATCACTTGATAAGTTGATTATGCACTGCATTAATAACCTAAATCTGGCAAGTGTTCCTCAGTTACATTGTATTTACCATGTTTACGAGTTACGAGCACATGAACGGCCCTCCAAAGTCATAATGAGTGGGAAATTGGGAATTTTCAATGATACCCTGGTTGCTGAGTTGTGACATTTGTGACAGTTTCAGGGCAGCAGAAATGGCGCAAAGCATGGACAGTTCCAACAACTGACTGTAAGAAATTCTATATATGGTTATTTGTTCCTAGTAGATATCATTTATTTTCAGTATTTTCACATGCTAGTATCTGCATCTATTAGCTGCAGCAAGCAAGCAAACTTCTAACTATAAAGCATGCCAGGCAAGTTTACTGACATTGATATTTTATAACACAAGTTGCTGACTTGACATCATAAAGGCATAAACATGGCAGGCAAATGTTAATCTTTGGTCAAAGGTAAGACACTTTTATTATTTCACATATTAAATATAATTTTTTGATCATATGTAAAGTGTAATATGGTACTAACGTTAACTGCTGTCCACGTAGATTGACCTAGATTAAGTACATGATTTTTTACATTACCAAAACCAAGTTTCTTCACCCAGTGCAGTACTACCTATTTTTTCTTCGTATAAATATAAAGCAGAATATCTCTCAATTATAAACCATATTTGGCCAGCTGCACAGACATTGGCTTGCAGTGCTCAGTGCATGCCATTTAGCTGTTTCATTCTCTAATTTGGCTGTAGGAACTTACAAAATTAACACTGATGCAGAACAAAAGTCTTGCCAACAGCATTAATTCTACCCTTGATTTTCTTGGGACAACGTTTGGACATTACCTCTTTGTTGGGACATTTCATGCCTTTATTAGATGGAGAGATGACAGGAAACTAGGGAGAAAGAGATGCAATGAACGATCCAACCAGATTCAGTCCTGGAACATTGTGATTCATGGTTGGCATTTATCACCACTAAGCTCTGGATCAAGCCCTAAATCTTTAAGATGGTGACTTCATTTCTCAAACACACTCATTTTGTTTCTTTAATTACTAGAAGGCAATGCTTTAGAGGACATTTCTGTGTCTTAACATTTTTAAACCTTAGGGACTATTTGGCAAATTTTCAACAATTTCCATTCATTTTTTAATCATTTCGGCTGTGTTCATGCATATGGCATACATTTTATATTTTTGTTTAGTTTTGGAATTCCCAGCTCAGCTTCTACAAAAAGTGTAAAATTCACTGTGGGAACTAAATTGTTAAATTCATACTGTTAAGTGCAAAAAATGTTCAATTGAAACCCATTCAAACTGATATTTTATAAAATTGCATAAAAACATGCATTGTATTATTTATGGGTGTCCTTTGGAGCTTTTGCTTTGGAATTTGTAATTTTTACTATTTTCCACCTGATGATGTAATATTTTTTACTGTTTTTGGCATATAGAGAAAATACATACTG